>NC_080740.1:11537928-11840958 GCF_020826845.1 Diceros bicornis minor
CACAGACATCATGGTGACCTCCCAATCTGGCCCTGGTCAATCTACTGCTTCCTTGCCCTTGGCTTGATCTTTTGGCAACCTGCCAACCTGGAAAAAGTCCTAGATCAGGATGAAGAAAATATGAGTTCTACTCTAGGTCTCATAACCAATACATCAGGTCTCAATTTCTTCACCTACAAAATAGTAATAGTGATAATAACTTCTCCCCAGGGTGAAAAGTGTTTTTGAAAAAGTATAAAAACTACACAAATTAAGATGTTGGTATCAAGCCGGCATGGCTCACCTCAAATCTGATCAATTTTTAGGAATAAATGTAAGAAAAATAGCAGATTAAAGATATCTCCATCTCAGAGTCAGGTGAGTTCACTATTTGGAATGAGCGCAGGTGTCAAAACAAAGTGTGGGGCAGCAGTAGAAGCAGTACCAGGAAACTTGTTAGAAAAGCAGATTCTCGGGGGGCCCCCTCAGATCTCCTGAATCAGGCACTGGGGTGGGGCCCAACCCTCAGTGTTTCACAAGACCCGCCCTTTCCCCAGGCGATTCTCACACAGCCTCAGATTGGACAACCACTGGTCTAAGCCGTCAAGGTTACCAGGTGTTCTCCATCTTGTGGTTGAGCTTCCAGGAGCCTATAAACCCCTGGAAATAATGTTGTGCCTATGTTCATTTTTCCTCTCTCTACTTTTCCTCATTTTCCTTAGTGCATGTATTTTTTTTTTTTGAAGCGTTACTTTAAAACACTGGAAAGGAATGCACATATTAGTGCATTAACATATTAGTTATTTTCTTAAAATATTAAGCAGATGGGTGGGTATTTTTCTCTTATTCTACAAACTTTTTATAATGTTACTATGTTTGTAAAATTAAAAAGGCAGAAAACTATGTAATTCAATTTGGAAAGATTCCTATCCAAAAACGGCTACAATTTAAAAAATATATTTGGCATTAAAAAGGATTATTTGCTTTATTTTCTTTATTTTATTTTCTTTATTATTTTTATATTGCTTTATTTGATTTATTTTCTGTAAGTTTGGGATGACTGTCGTTTTACTGAAACAGTCTTGGAGACTTCCTAAGATTGGCTCTGGACTTGTGACAATTACAGCACGTCTGATGCTGAGATTTCCTCGAAGCATCAGCTCTGGGTCCATTGCTCCTCTCTGAAGCCGGCATGGTTTCCCTGCCAGGTTCATCGTCAAAGGGTGGAAAGCGGATAGGAACATAGTAAAAACAGGAAGGAAGTAGAGAGGGGATATTAAGAGATGTAAATAAAGAGGAAGAAAAGGCCACTCAAAAATAAGAAGGGCAATAAAATAGTAGCAGAGACGGGGCCAACCCTGTGGTGTAATGGTTAAGTCCAGTGTACTCAGCTGCAGCGGCCTGGGTTCACAGGTTCAGATCCCAGGCTCGGACCTACACCTTGTCAAGCCATGCTGTGGCAGTGACCTATATACAAAATAAAGGAAGATGTTAGCTCAGGGAGAATCTTCCTCAAGCAAAAAAAAGAAAAAAAGAAAAAAGAAGAGGAATACTGGCAACAGATGTTAGCTGACAGGGAATCTTCCTCACCAAATAAATAAATAAATAAATAAATAAATAAAAAATTTTTTAAAAAGTAGTAAAGGGACAATAAAAAGAATATTTGGTACACGTCTCTAAGTCTGAGGAAATGAATACGCCAGAAGGAAATGAATACTGTTTACAATTCACAGATGTAAGAACATCTTAAGATGGCGTCTCTAGGAAGATCTGTTATAGAGCCTACACTTCTTGCTGAAGGAGGATCTGAGTACACCTTAGCCACTTATATAGAAACTCCTTAGGTTTAGAGCAAATCATTAAAAATGACCACTTTCTGGAGTACCACTTTGTCGTGGATGTCTCCACCATTTATCTGTGTTTTCTTTCCTAATTAAAAGTCTCAGAAATCTCAACAAGTCATGGATTTGTGCCATGCAAATAAAACATGTGAGGTTGAACCTAGGATTCTCCCGAGTCTCAGAATAAGCTGCATTTTAAAATTTATGAGTCATTTCCTTTTCTCTTCTTCCTCCGCATTTTGAAATCAGACCTTTTTTTTTTCCATTTTTTTCCCCTAAATTTTCCATCATCGTTTTCTCTTTTCTCTTATTTTTCTTTTATACTTCTATGTCTCCATTCATTACTTACAAATCTTATCCATGTACTCTTCACTTTTTCTCTTCTTTTTTCCCTATATTTTATTTATTACATTATTTGATATTGGACATCATCATGTGATTTATCATCCACACCAGGGCTCAGAGTGAACAGGAGAACAATTTACAGCTCTCTGGGAAACAATGGCATGTACACTGGGGCCGTCCTAGGGAGATGGGGAGAGATGGTACGAGAGTAATGGAGGAAGACAGAATTTAGTTTCATTCCTTGTTCTGCCACTTTCTAGTGGTGACCCTGAGAGAAGTCATTCAACTGCTTCGGGGTCAAGTTTCCTATCCATCAATTGGAATAGTTGATGACAAATGTCAAAACCCTACATACATTAGCTGTTGTTATTTTATTATTATTTACTTTTTTCATACTGGAGATACCAGGCCCTCCATTCTACTCACATTGCATTTTAGGACTGTCCTCCTCAGCAAACACATTAATGGATTTTTAAAAGATTAATATCAATAATACTTGTTTAAGTAGCAATTCAGGTCACTTACTGCTTTTGGCTGGTTATTCTTCACCAGCTCTCTCTTCGAGAAGATGGATAGAGTTTGGGACAAACTCAGCAACCCTTCACTTAATTAAAGTGCATTTGCTCAAGCTGCATGTTGGCCCATCTGAACCTGCATCAGATACCTCTTGAGACAGGAGTTAGACTTTCCCCAAACCAGCTTTAGGAAAGAGTTCTGCAGTGATTGTGTTTGTTTTTTTACAGGTTTTCTAAAACAAACATAAAAGACACATATGAATAAAAGCAAAAATTGTATTTGATGTGTATACCGTTCAATTCTACAAGTTTTACTGAATACCTAGGGTGTGTGGGGGAAAGCAGTGCAGACACATACTGAGAAGTGCAGGGACTTACTGGGACTTTTCCTGTTTCTGAGTAACTGACAGTCTGGCACTGCTGAACGAACAAATGAATGAAGCACATAGAGCAGGACTCTGATACTTCTGGGTTATAAACTCTGTGAAACTCCAACCTTAAAGTGATGCTTAAAGGTTATAAAGATTACATTCCAAATTTATTTGCACATGATACCTTCAGTTGGAATTGTGTTCTCTATCCCAGCTCATGGTGAGGTTGGGGATGGATTTATAGATATAATAAAGATAGTATTGTAAATTTATTTTACATCTTATCTAACTCATTTTTCCACTATGAAAAGAGCAGGCAGAGTAGACTATGCCTCTCCAATCTTGTGGTGTGTCCTCTTCAGTCAGGAATCTCTTCAAATGGGGTAATACCAGTGGATAGGTAGTTGCCAAAAACCACTCATATGACAGGAAGGAAAGAATATAAGTTGTAACTATGGTAAAAATGGACTTTCTTGTCACTGTGTATTCTTAGTGCATTTTGCGTGTGGAGCCACATCAAACGGGGGGATGGTGTGTGTACACAGAAACACCAATTCATTCTGACGTTGTGTACTTAAAAAAGTCTTTCTCTCTATGCATTTACACAGGCAGTCAGTAAGACTGTCTTCCCAGGTCATGTGGAGGAAATTCCAGACTTTCTGTCAATATATTCCAATATTCTAGTTCTAACTCTAGTGGATAATTCACAATTTGATGGAGAAAAAAATGAACAAGGGGACTTATGGTCTCAAAGTCCTGGAATGTAGTAGAAGTTGCTACAGTAGCTTTTGTATGTTTCCGTGAGCTCTGTCTATGTACTATCTGTGGGTCTTCTTACTATCTCCTCGAAAGTTCTTCAGTTACATGAGATTTCCAAGTTTTCAGGGTCAGAGGACACGTCTTCTATAGTTAATATCTGTTTCTTAACTATATAGTTGTTAGTAGAGGAAGTCAATAAATACATGTTAAGCAATACATTTTGATGATAATGTTGATATTAAGAGAAAATAAACCTCTTCTTTTCTATTTATCTTGGAGAACTTATCCTACTTTTGCTGCCCTGAAAATCATAATTTTACCATAGAACATTAAAAAGTAGACTATAATCAATAAGAATGTCACATTGTTATACTCTTAAAGATGCATCCTTCATTGAATGCAGAAGAAAAAATTCATTTTCTATCATTACACATAAAGAAAATCATCAAAAGTCAAATCACCTCAAGAATAATTCTTAAAAGATGATTAAATCTGTCAGAATATAAACTAGCAATGCCGCCACTTCTCAAGCTATCTCATAGTTTCTTTATAGTTTAATATGCTAAATGCTACCATGATGTATCATAATAATTATCAAATTATGGGAATAATAAGTCCACATGCTAGAGGTAATTTTAACTGAAATGAAAATTTTCTTTGTATCTGATGTAGAAGAATTTCCTCAACAAACAAACAAACAATAAAGCATGTACATATGTTAGCATTGTTCTGAGAAAAAAAAGTTTTCTCTGAAGAGTGAATAAGCATACTGTAAGAAGTGTACTTGCTAGGCATACTCGTACAGGAAAGCGATCATTTTATAGGTTCATACTTCCTTGATTCCATCATCAAAAATCTCAGTAACATCAATGACAAAGTATATTTCATAATATAAAATTAGACTTTAAAAATATTTTTTCTTTATGTATAAAGTCAAATGAATTATCGTCATTATCACTCACAGTAAAAGATTTTGGAACACTGACAAGGAATTTGGCACTAAATTAAGAACTCTCCAAAGGTAGACATATTCCCTAGTGAATTACAATTCAAATAAATAGAACTTAAACACAGGCATTTTAAAGAGATTGGAAGGCCCCTTTAACCAATGATGTATAGTAAACAGTTTTGTCTGAAACACTATAAAAGAATGAATATATATATAAAAGAATATTAAGAACGTAGATCGCTATCTCATTGTTTCCTAACTAATAACAAATCCAAAAACAGACAAAAGCAAACAAAATAAAACAATTTCCATTTTTTATTACTCTTCACATCTTTTTAAAACCATGGAAAATAACCCTTCCCTTCGCATTTTGATGTCCAAATATGAATAAAGTTGACGAGTGTTAGGACTACTTTAACACGTAGATTGCATAAAAATGAGTTTAAAATCTAGCTCATATGCACACAACTAAATGAATACAAACCTCTTAGTTACAGGCTTTATACTTTGAAACAAACGTTTTTAAAATAAAATATTTAGAGGTAGGGTTTATATGGATAGAAAACTGATCATAACATCACTTTCAATTAAATTACTTTGGGAAGTATTTCTAATTGAGCTAGCAAAACAATATTTTAAGACTCAGTTTCACTTAAAATTTTAGCATTTCTTATAAAGTTCAAAATTTCAATAGCTGTCAGTTAAACATTACATTAACACTGGATCTAAATATACAACTGCAAGTCATCTACAAGACAGCTTTAGTGGCATCACAGATGTGACAGTAACAAGTTTTCTGCATAATGCAAAACCCAACTCTCAGCTCACCACTGCAGCTCACATGTCATTCTAAACTAGTTGACAAACAACAAGAATCAGGCAACTCACATATATTTTAAACGGTGATCAGATTCTGAGAAGGTGTAGAAAGATTTAAAATATATATCAATTCTGATTGTTTACTAAATACAATGAAAAGTTTTATGATCACTGATTTACTGAGGTATCTGATGGTACTAAGTCATAAAAAAAAAATAAATCCATTAATGATCTTTAGCAGCAAAAACTCCTCTCTCCTCTCCGCTGGATGTAGTCTCCACCTCTTTTGGCTTTCACTTTTAAGATATATTCCAAGACACTGAAGCAAGTTTACTATTGGTCCACATTCTACGTCAAAGCATGATCTCATCAGAATTCAGTTCATTGGCTTATGAGTAACAAAGCCTGTTTCAGCTGAAAAGGCTGTGTCTACACAGCACAAAAAGGGAGAATACAATATTCTCCAGTTAACTTGGCGAATATTGGCAGCTAAACTAGTTAATGAGTTTCCAAATTGGTTTTGTGATGTAAGATACAACCCAAGAATTCAGCTTAACAGGTTTTTAAGTTATAGTAATCTTTGGAAGTGTTTTTTAAGCTTTTAAAACTAAATAATCTTCATTTACATCTTTAGCTGAGGAATTTATTCATTCTGAAAACAACAAAAATCATTTCACCAACCTTTTTCATAGGCACTGAAGCTCAGTCAGTTAGAACTGACTACTCTAGACTCCAAAACATCTACATAATTTGTAACTTTATTTTAAAGAATAATGCCATTTAAAATTTTTATCTTATATAAGTATTAGGCTTACTATCGACTCAGAACTAAATAATCATCTATGAGTATAATACACAAAAATATGGGCACTATTATCCCAAGAAGTAGGGAAATTGGGTATATCTAAATCTCAAATGTTTTTCAGCATCCTAAATACCATAAAATCACCACCCTCACCCCTCTCACAGACTCTCCCCTTCAACCTGGATCCAAATTCCCACTGTTAGATTTACCAATACAAAATTCCCCAAGGTCTTTTCCACTTCAAGCGTGACCATGGTTTTGTAAAATATAATGGAAGGTTTCAAGCCCTTGCTAGTGAGAGCAGTGTAGAAGCGACAGGTTTCCTGGGTGGGTACTGACCAAGTTAAGAGGAAAGGAACAACCATAAATACTAAGTTTCCCTTTTCCATAATTTTCATAGAAAGAAATGGTTGTTCCAAGAACAATTACAAAAGAGACCTGAATTCTCATCAGTGCAGTTGAGGACTATTTGTGTACTAATGATCTTTGAACAATCTCTTTCACCTTGTTAATTTTAGCAGGTATGCAGATATATTTATATCTAGGTGGAGAAATGTAATCCCCAGAATATACTACCTGGAAAGCAAGGAAAATGGTAACATTGTACGACATTTCAAAAAAGGAGCTGCTATCCCAAAATTTCAGACAAACCTCACATACACAGCTGTCAGTCATCCTCCTCAGATGTTGGTAGTAACTGCACACCTGAACATAATTTTTAGTGCACACAATATTGCAAATACTGAGAGAACCATTAAAGATATAAATGTCATGGGAAATATAACGTCAACGGCTGATTCAAAGGTTGGCTTCTAAAAATGTGTGCTTTTGTAGGCAATTGTTTAAAAGGCAAAAGCCCCCACGGCTGAGAAGCCAGCAGAAGAGAACTCAAGAACAAGAAGGAGGAGGAGGAGCAGTATGGGAATGGGGAATTGAGGGGAGGAGGAGGAGAAGGAAAAGAAGAAGAGGAGAAGGAAGAGGAGAGGGGCAAGGCAGAGGGAGGGAAGGAGGGAGAAAGGAGGAAGGAGAGGAGGAGGAAGGAAGAGGAGGAGTGGGGGGGAGGAGGGAGAGAGGGAGAAAGAGACAGAGGAGTTGGAGGAGAGGGAGGAGGGGGAGGGGGAGGGAGAAAAATGCAGCCCCTGGGAAGAGAGGAAGGAACAGTGTTCCTTAGTGCTTACAGACACCTGGGAGAAGCGGCCAGCACCACAGCCATGGAAATGGGAGAAATGACATGAAGGCCAGATATCACAATAGAGAAAAAACCACCAGATTGGCTAGGTGAACAATCTGAACAGATCCAGGGAGGGAAACCCCAGCCTCACGCACCTCAGGGCTCCTATGTTCTGTGCTGTGTTACAGGAAGCCATACTTCAAGTCATTATCCACTGAGCAGCACTTCACGTCAGGCAAGTAGAAATAAGGCTCAACTTCAGATCCCAAAGCAGTCACCCTTCAGAAGGCTGAGAGGCAATAGAACGGAGCAGGATGCTAAGGGCAGAGAAGCACACTCAGGATACCCTTGGAGAAAGAGGGGCTCTCCAGCAAGCAATGGGAATGACCCCCGTGGAGTTGTGTGATACAGGAGCCTTGGCAGGCACTAACCCAGCCTGGGAGGGGATACAAATTGTCTCACAAAGATGACTGCTCAGCTGGCTCTGGAAGACAAGGAGAAGAGGAGAGGGGAATGGATATTGCTGTCTATTAGAATAGCACGTGAAAAGGAACGAGTGCAAGAGCTTGGGCGGCTCCTAGGGCTGCATGTAGCTCCGGGTGCCTGGAGGGTAGGATAATCAGAATGCACGGCTGCAGGCGAGGCCAGTCGGGCAGGCAGGGGCAGGGACGAGAAGGTCCTGCACGTCACACTTATTTGCATTTTTCCTAAAGCTAGCAAGTCTTCTAAACAAAGTGCCACCACCACAGAGAGTTATTTACCTTATCTTTACAAATCTCATAATAATACCCTAAGAATATAACTGTGTTGGGGCACACTACAAATAGGGATTTTCTTAATCATGCCATGTATACTCTATTTACCAAGGAAGGTGTATGCATAACACACTTTAAAAAGATTTCTAAGTTTTTACAAAAGTAAAATGTAAAAATTTCAAAATGTAATAGGTTAACTTATAGTATTGGATTCTCACTCACTCTTCAGGAAGGCCAGATTAACATAGATGTTGCTATAAATTCAGTGATCAGTGTGATCGTGGAACATGTCAAAAATTTAACGCATTTTCTTTTTTTTTTTTTTTGTGAGGAAGATCAGCCCTGAGCTAACATCCATGCCAATCCTCATCTTTTTTCTTTTGCTGAGGAAGACCGGGGCTCTGAGCTAACATCTATTGCCAATCCTCCTCCTTTTTTCCCCCAAAGCCCCAGCAGATAGTTGCACGTCATAGTTGCACATCCTTCTAGTTGCTGCATGTGGGACGTGGCCTCAGCATGGCCGGAGAAGCAGTGTGTCGGGGTGCGCGCCCGGGATCCAAATCTGGGCCACCAGTAGCGGAGCACGCGCACTTAACCGCTAAGCCACGGGGCCGGCCCCTAGTGCATTTTCATATTGGGTTATATCAAAAGGCTGTCAAGCCACACACTTTAAAATGGTTCTAGGAATATTCTGTAGGATTCAAGAGCGGAATCTATCCCACTGCTTGGATGCATAACTACTGGGATGCAAGCTCTAAGAGGGGAGACAGTGTTCCCCACGATATCCTCTGGTATACAGTAGGAGCTCAGGGGTGCTGGTTTTGCACTGTGCACTGCAGGGTGAACGGTAGCCCTCAGTGCTGTACAGTACACAACCTGCACAACCATATGCTATAGCCCTCTAGATATTAGATATACCATACACACACGCACAACTTACCTATTGAACAAATCATCATATTTCATACAAATGTAGAAAACAATATAATTTTCAAATAATTAATGACGCATCTAAAAGTGTTTGATTCTATGCTAATGTCACAAAAGTTTAAACTCCCTGAGGACAAAAGCCATATTTCATCAGTCTCTGTATTCCTGGCGTCTAGTGAGCTTGCAGCGAGTGTTCAATGAGTGAATAAAGGAGACTGGCATTTCGGTGGTTGTAAACACATCTGACGCGAGGGTGAACCAGAGTGAACTAAAGTAGTTACTAGAGTAACTCAGTTACTCCATTTTTTGTGTTAATCACTATGACCCTTTCCGGCCTGTCTCAACCTCAGAGACAAATCTGTCGTGGGCAAATCTCACAAGTTTGTTGCGTATTTGAAAAGCATAATCTACTCTGACATAAAAGGACCACTTTTGGCCAAGAGTATACAGCTTATACCTTCCTGCAAGTATTTCCACACAAGTTCTTGAAGTCCATTTGCAGGAGGACATAAAGAATAAAAGCTTTGAAGGCATTTACATGGGCTCTTGTCGCTGACTGTTCACCTCCTCTACCTCTATCGCCAATCCCCAGCCCATCTCATTGATGGAATATCCTCATTCTGATGGAAAATAAACACAGTACAAGTCCTGGAAGGCATGGTGTGAGTGGGATGGACTTTTCATCAGCATTTCCTATTTCATTTCTTCACCCTGGTAATCCGGAGATTGTTTGAAATTGTACTACCACCAATGGCAGAGTGAAAACAAAAATCAGGGATGTAAAATGTAGTCAAATAGGGAGAAAAAAAGGAAAGAACAAGACTTGAGGCCAAATTATGTATCTCATTTCCTCCTACTCACTAATTTAAAATTAGTTTAAGGATCGTGCCCTTTTACCCACTCCTTGCAGGATTATCTGACCTGTATCTTAAGAAGGGAGAGATACGACAGGAAAACAAAGACGCAGCTGTTACTGGTGGTGAAAAGGTAGAGGAGGAAACAAGACCAGTCTGTCAAAGATAATCACCTTAGTGCAGCCTCCTGAACTCTGCTGTCCTTTCCTGCCAGGCTCATGGAAACCTCCCTGGGCTGGGAGGACAGACAAAGGAAGAGAAATCCACACATTTTAATTCTTATCTGAGTTGGCAATAGTAATAGCAGCAATGAAGTAAGAAGGCTTAATGTCCTTGGGCTTTAGATGGTAATTTCTAGCAATGAATGAATCAAGAGGCAACCATGCCATCTCTTCATTCTGCTTATGCTGACTGACAATATAATGCATCAAATCCAATGCAAACACAAGCATACAGCCCACTCACCCACCCCACCCCTGCCATTGAGAGACAGTCAGCAAGTGAACTTCGGCAAGCTCCCTGAATCTACATGCTGGGCCAAGGGGTGGGAGAAGACAGTAAGGCAGGTGAGACGCAAAGCGACACGAAACAAAGGAAGGTCGTTTAAATTTCAGCAAGTTCAAGAGCAGGATAAGGTTTATTTTCTCCACATCTGGAAGGGTGTGTTGTTTTTTTTCATTCCTGAATTTCAAGGGAAGAATTTCAATCTGTAAAAATGCCATTGCTAAAAAAAAAAAAAAGGAGTTAATAGCTTAAGTTGGCTGTTTGAAAGTTAACGTAGTTACAGTGACAAGTATTTTGGAATATAAAACAAAAGAGGAAAGGTACTTAAAATAATGAAATGTGTACAACAAAGCTGGTATAAAAAAGGGCAACTGGTTGTTAAAAGCAAAAATAACACAGGAAAAGAGGAAAAAGCAATGACCTCATTGAATCACTAACTTCAATGATTTGGTCTAGTCAAATTCAATTTTTGAAAACTGCACAATTGGCAAATAATCTCTTTGTATGTAGTGAAGGACCTAAGGATGCATCTGCTGTTTCTCCCATTGAGAAGAATCGTGGGGCCCTCAGTCAGGAACCTCTTGACCACAATTTGCATTTTTAGTGATAGTTTAGGAAAGTCTTTGCAAAATAACTCTCAGCAAAAGCATGCATTTCGGTTTAGTCACGTGCATAGGCAGAATAAATAGCACCTACTGGCATCATATTCAAAGCATTTATTCAACAATATTTTAGAGGCAAGTACATAAAATGCAATCCATATCCCCAAATATCTCTCACCATTATGGAATTCAAACCAGGAATGACCTCTTCAAATCCCATTGGATTGCATTTGGTGCCATATGAATGTGATGAGGCACTCAACTTCCCCAACGAGAATGCACCTGCCTTGATCAGAGCAACACTCTCATTGTCCCTCAATCTCCAGCACAGAGGCTGGAAGAATGTCCTCATGACTGTTTTGCAAGTTATATCTATCAATTTTACTGTTTTGGAACATCCTATTCCTTAATCTACGTAATGGAAAGAAAAAAAGAGAGAAAGCATCAGAAGGATTGATTAATTTTTTATTTGTGCTCTTTGGTGTTAGAATATCTAAATCCCGAAAATGCATTTATATATAACATTCCCAATTAGTGCTCTTCAACTGAAACATCCAAAGGTTGTTTTTACCCCCTTGGTTTTCTTAAGGTGCGAGATTGGATAGACAAGAATTTCTAAGTCACAAAATAGGCCAAATAGGACGAAGTAAATATGCTCTCATATCCCTCCATTCCTTCCTTTGTTTTCATTCTTTCTTCTTTCTTTCTTTAGAATACTCTGGTGTCTGGGACATTTTAGCTGCTCATGGGTCAACACTTCCAGGCTCTCTCCTCAGACTTGCTGTTCTGGCCCAAGTGTTTGCTCCTATCTGACCCTCTCTTCCCTTGAAATCAACACTTCCTTTGTCTTTAGTTTTCGATAATGTCTTGCTTCTATAATAATGCCTTTGACTCAAAGATTTATCTTCTATAGTGAACATTTTAGGCAATGGGAGAAATATTTTGTCCAAGAAGTCATCCCAGTGACCACTGAATTCCATAATCTCCCTTGGCTGCCTGTTCTGAGGCACCAGGCTGCATTTATCTCTCTGTAGCAGCAGAGATTCTGTCATTCTTCATTGGGGTCTCTTCATGAGTTAAACTTTTCACTACCCACAATGGATCTGGCATGAGCTTCCTGGCACAGTCCCCACTTTAGGAAGTCCTCATTCTCAACTGTAAAATGAAGTTGCTTCAAAATACTAGCATAATTGGCAAATCAAATTCTTTCCAATAATTAAATGCACATGAAAAGCAAATGGTTGTTGACCTCTTTTGTGGGCACCCACGATTTTGGATAATTTCCTGGAATGGTATTTGCCAAATGCAGCTTTGAGTCTTTTTTTTTTTTTACTTTAGATAATGGGTATTTGAGGAAAGCGGATTTAAATGGGAGACATTCATATAGACCAGAAAGACAATAACACCAGAAAATGATGCATTCAGGGCAATGGTGGACAGAAGCAGGAAACTTCTATCACCTTCTGCAAATGTACAGTGAGAAATAGCTACTAATAATACCACAAATAAAATCATAAGCTAAGAAAACTAAGCTGAAGGCCATGACAATATTCATTTGCCAAGCAATGCCCATTTAGCCAATAGCTGATGGAACTCAGCAGCACCGTGGGGAACTTAAACTCAATGTGCTGTATTCAGGTTTAAGTGCAAGTCTTAGTACAGACATTGTATTTACACAGCCAAAAATGCCATTTAGAATGAGCTTGCCTGGAGGATTTACAAAGTCTATAATAGATGCATGGTCTACCTTATTTAAATTTGCTCAGTCCACTGGCCAATCATCCTAATTATTAGGCCCCTGTTTGTAGAAGATTTTCTTTTTTTATGAAAGAATTAATTTCACTATCCTTCCTATTTGGGGTAGGTGGATGGGGAGGGTTTGGGGTCACTGGATTTAGCCAAAGCCAAAATTGAACATTCAAGTGCCTAAATGGTGACTGTTTTCACTGTCAAACTGTTAGGTAGACACAGCCAATATTGTGATGAAAATCACAGTTATGGGCACTTGAGTGGTGACTACTAATATTGTCAGCCTGTCCCATGTGTCCCTGGAGGGAACAGTTGTCTAAATGGATATTTTTCAGGGCAATAAAAGGCCTCATAACTGAAATTTTTTCTCACTGCCCAGCCAAGAAGAGTAAAAGGGGAAAAGAAGTCTCTGGAAGAAAATGGAGTGCCCACAAAAGCAACTTCAACTACTTTAATATTTCGCCTAGGGTAAGCTGAAATGGGGGGACGACATCCAGAAAACACATAGGGGTGATTTCAGACCTGAAAGCGGAATCAAATGTGCAGACTAAAGATAAGTAATGGCCAATTTTCTCAGAAATAGAGAGAGTTCTTTATTTACTACATATTCTCAGATATTTTAAATTTATTATACACTTATTTTAATATAGAATGTAGTTGTGTGTATGCATCTATTTACATATAAAAATAAGCAAACCAAGTAGTTTAAACACACACACACGTTAATTAATTAAACTTGGCTAATTCTAAGCCCAAATGTATACGCATCTTTTTAAAAAAAATTCTTCCATTGGATTTATATACAAATTTTCCCTCTTAAAAGTCAGAGATAGGAAATTCTACATGAATAAACAAAAAACAATAAATTGCTGTTCATTCTTTCTTAGTTTCAAAGTTAAAGGACAAATGTTATTTTGCATTTACAGTATCATTAGTTCACTACTTCCTCCAAACAGCTATTTTTTAAAAGACCACCCAGAAGTTTCAACTAATTGAGGAAGCAATCTTCAGCTTACTTAAAAAGAAGGGCTGCATGGGACACATTCCTGGCACCAGTACTCTGTCATATCTGTTTGTGCTGGATATAATGCAAAGGACAATCTTAAATTTTGAAAATACCTTGGTCTATTTCTTTTTGCCCCTAAAACACCGAAAGCAAGAAAATAGTTAAGAATTTCTGATACGTTTTTCAGACAGATTGTCTCATAATTTGAGGTTTAGAAACGCCAGGAAAAACGAGCCACCCAAGGAGATCATAAAGCTAAAGTCACAGATGTAGAAACAGGTTTTTAGTAGTGTGATGAATTTCTGAGTTTGGGGAAAGTGTAAGATGTTATTCAAGGTGGAGCATTAAGGCCATGGAATTCTCATTAGTTGTTTGGTCATGGGAGAAACATCTGTAAATGGAAACTAAAAGCTTTTATGAAAAAATATTTGAGGAATAAGAAAAATATTGGGTAATTTATATTTAGAGTCAAGTTAATGTTATTCTCATGGTACCATTGTAACAGTTTATAGTTTATTAGTATGAATTTTATGTACCTAAAGAGTCAAAACATCTTTCTTTTCAAAAGAGGTCTTTCCATTTTCCTCTCCTAAATTATGATATTTGTGTGCCTCTGATTTTCTCTCCTTAGGAAAAAAAAATATCTGATATAATTTGAGTGTTGATAAAGAAGTTGAAAACTATTTATATAACTATTTATTAGATATTCATGCATGTTAGTTAATATAATTAATTATCAAATATAATTATTTAATACTATCCTGCCTACTTTATTAAAATAAGTCACGTATTTTTATTATCACAAGTTTTATATGAATGTGTGTACTATTTTAGAGAAACTACAAAAATACAGCAAAGCAAAAACATGAAAATAAAACCATCTAAAACTGCTGCTTCTTATCAAGATGGAGTAAGAGGGGCAGGATTTACCCTCCTGTCTAAAATGACTAAAAAGAAAATGGAAAAAATTTGGAAAAAATAGCACTCAAGATATTGAACATCAGGTAGAGAAGAACAGTAACTTTTGATTAATAGGAAACAAATGAGGTGGGCCATACGATTGCCCTAGGCCATTGCCTAGAGAAAGTTTCCATGCTGCAGTGCAGCAAGATGGCACCTAGGCAGAGCCTGTTGCACAACGTGAATTGAGGGGATGGATCCCAGAGTTTGGAAATCCAAGGAAGCTAGAGATCTCTGGGCAGAACAATGGAGAGGAGAGGAGAGGAGAGGAGAGGAAGGGTAAGAAGAGGAGAGGAGAGGAGAGGAGAGGAGAGGAGAGGAAGGGGAAGAAGAGGAGAGGAAGGGGAAGAAGAGGAGAGGAGAGGAGAGGAGAGGAAGGGGAAGAAGAGGAGAGGAGAGGAGAGGAGAGGAAGGGGAAGAAGAGGAGAGGAGAGGAGAGGAGAGGAAGAATCTTTACTAAATAGTGGGGGAAAATTAATACCAAACTAAAAGCAGCTCTGGTACCAAAGCTTCAAAGAATGATATGAAAGAATCAAACTGTTTCTAAGCACCTTAACCACATCCCCAAACAAAGTACAATCATACTTGTAGGAATAAAAATATTCAGCACTAAATAAGATAAAATTCAAATTTTATGGTGTTCAATAAAAACCGTGAACAGAAGCAGGAAAATACAAGAAAAAATAAGGAGAAAAAGCAATCAATGGACTGACTCAGAAATGATATGGATGATGGAATTAGTAGATACAGGTGATAGAAATAATAGATAAAAACATTAAAATGCTATTATAACTATATTACCAATGCTCAAGAAGCTAGAAGAATCGTTGAGTATGTTAAACAGAGGCATGGAAAAGACATTTACAAAAGACCCCTATAAAACATTTAGAGATGAAAATGACAATGTCTGAGATGAAAAGTTTATTGAATGAGATTAATAGCAGGTTAAACAATTAAAAAAAATGATTAATGAAGTTGAAGACGTTGCAGTAGAAACTATCTGAAATAAAAAACAGAAAGAAAAAAAGTCTGAAAAATAAAGAGGAAAAGAGCGTAATTCAACTATAGGACAACTTTAAGTGGCTAAATAAATATGTAATTAGAGTCTCCAATGGAGAGGAGGGAGGGGGCAGGAAAAAAACATTTGAAGAAATATTAACTGAAAAATTTCAAATTCAATGAAAACTATAAACCCACAGATTCAAAAAGCTCAACAAATCTCAAGCACTAGAAATTTGAAGAAAATTAACCAAGGTACATAATAATCAAATTACTTAAAATTCAGTGGTAAAGAGAAAATCTAAAAAAAAGCCAGAAAAAAAAAGATATATTATGTACTGAGGAGTAAATGTAAGGATTAAGGCAGATTTATTGTCTGAGATAATGCAAGCAAGAAGATATTGGAGCAAGACCTTTAAAGTACTAAAAGAAAATAACTGCTAACCTAGGATTCTTTACCCTGCAAAAATATCTTTCAAAAAAGCAAAGGCAAAAATGAAGACTTTTCCGACATAAAAAGCTAAAATAATTCATCCAGCCTATGCTACAATATCAATAGCCTACATTATAATAAATATTTAAAGAAGTCCTTCATACATAAGGAAAATATCAGATGGAAATCTGCATCTACACAAGAAAGGAAGTGCACTGAATATGCTAACTACATGGATAAAGACTTTTTGCTTGTTATATAAACCTTTTTACAAGATTGCTGACACCCTAAAGAAAAAATGATATCAATATATAGTGGAGTTTATAACACATTTTGAAGTAAAATGCATGACAATATTTACACAAGACCAGGTCCAGTGGTCATGAAAATATACCATTGTAAGTTTCTTATACTTCACATGAAGTAGTATAATATTGCCTGAATGTAGACTGTGATAAATTAAGATGTATACTATTGACCTTAAAGCAACCGACAAGATTATATAACAAAGAATCATAGCTAATAATCAATAAGAGAGATAAAATGGAATTTTTTAAAAATGCAAAAGTTAATCCAAAAGAAGATAAAAAAAAGAGGGGGCAAAGGGAATGAAGAATAGAAGAGGCAAATAAAAAAATTAGCAAGATTATAGATTCAGAACTAACCATATCAACATTTATGTTAAATGTAAATGGTCCAAAAATACCAATTAAGAGGGAGAGATTGTCAGATTGGGTTTAAAAAAAGGCCCAACCATATGTTTCCTAAAAGACACTCACTTTAAATAAAAAAGACAAAAATATATTAAAAGTAAAAGGGTGGAAAGTATATAAAATGTTAATACTAACCAAAAGGAAGTTGGGAAGACTATATTAAAGACTATATTAAAATCAGACAAAGCAGATTTCAGAACAAAAAAATATCAGCAGGGAAAATGAGGGTAATTTCAGAACAATAAAGGGGTTAAATCATCAGGAGGGGTTAAATCATCAATTGTCCTCCTGACAATCTTAAAAATGTATGCTCCCCAGGGCTGACCCAGTAGCATCACGTGGTTAAGTTCACACGCTCTGCATCGGTGGCCTGGGGTTCACAGGTTTGGATCCCAGGCACGGACCTACACACCGCTCATCAAGCTATGCTGTGGCCGTATCCCATATAAAGTAGAGGAAGATTGGCACAGCTGTTAGCTCAGGGCCAATCTTCCTCAAGCAAAAAGAGGAAGATTGGCAACAGATGTTAGCTCAAGGCCACTCTTCCTCACCAAAAAAAAAAAAAAAGTATGCTCCTAATAACAGAGTTTCAAAATACAGGAAGTAAAACCTGATAGAACTGCAGGGAGAGATTAGAACACCCCTTTATCAATAATTGATAGAATAAATAGAAGAATCAGTAAATATGTACAAGATTTGGACAATACAAACCAACCTGACCTAATTGATATTTATAGAACATTCTACTCAACAACAGCAGAATATTCATTCATTTCAAGTATATACCAACCATTTACCAAGAGAAACTACATTCTGGGCCGTAAAACAATTCTCAACAAATGTAAAAAGATTCAAGTCGTGCAAAATATACTCTTTGATAGTAGAATTAAGTTAGAAATCCATAACAAAAGGCTACCTGGAATATCTCCACATATTTGGAAACTAAACTACAAACTTGTAAATAAACCAGTCAAAAAAGAAATCAAAAAGAACATTATAAATTATTTTGAACTGAATGAAAATGAAAACTAAACATATCAAAATTCCTGGGATGCAGTTGAGGCATTCTTACTGAAAATTTATAGCCTTACACATGTATATTAGAAAAGAAGAAAAGTTTTAAGTCAATGACTACAGATTCTACCTTAAGAAACTGAAAAAAGACCATAAAAACATAAGCAGAAGAAAGACTAATAAACATCAGAGCAGAAATCAATGAAATAGAAAACAAAAACAATAGAGAAAATCAATTAAAACAACAGATGGTTCTGTGAAAAGATCAACAAAATTGTTAAACCTCTATCCAAGCTAATGTGATAAAAGATAAAAGACACTAATTATCCACATCATTAATGAAAGAGGTAACATCACTACCAATTCCATAGATATAAACAAGACAATAAAGAAGTAGTATGAAAACTTTACTCTAATAAACTCTAAGAAGTGAAAATGAAACAGTCAAATTCCTTGAAAGATAAAAATCACCAAAGCTCATATACCAAAAGAAAAAAAAAAAATGCATTACCTGAATAGCTCTATATATTTTAAAGAAATTGAATTTGTAGTTAAAAATATTCCCATGAACAACAACAACAAAACCTCCAGGCACACATCGCTTCATCAGTGAATTCAACCAAACATTTAAAGAAGAAATAATGCCAAATTTACACAAACTCCTGGAAAAAACTGAAAAGGAAGGAATACTTCTCAATTCATTCTGTGAGGCCAGCATTAGTCTCATACCAAAACCAGACAAAGATATTACAAGAAAAGCAAACTACAGACCAATTACTTTCCATGAACATACATGCAAAAATTCTTAACAAAATTTTAGCAAATGTAACCAAACAATATATAAAATGGATTATACAAATGGGGTTTATTCCAGGAATTCAAGGTTTATTTTACTTTAGAAAATCAATCAATGTAATTCATTATATTACATATATATGCAGAGATGGATTGATTGATAGATGATAGGCAGATAGATAAATAGAGATATATAAATATATATAAAATTATCTTAAAAGATTCAGGAAAAGCATTTGACAAAATCCAAAATTCACTCAATAAAAACTCAATAAACTAGAAATAGAAGGGAACTTCTTCAATCTGATAAAGGGCATTTATATACAACCCATAGCTAACATCACACTTAATGGTGAAAGACTGAATTCCTTACTCCTAAAATCAGAAACAAGGCAAGCATGTAAGCTCTTATGACTCACTTTCAACATTTACTGAGGGTTTATAGACAATGCATTAATGCCAGAAAAAAGAAATAGAAAGCATACAGACTGGGAAGGAAGAATTTAAACTTTATTCACAGACAACATGATTGTCTACACAGAAAAACATAATGACTCTGCAAAAAAAGCAACTAACGAATAACTGAGTTTAGCAAGGTTGCTGGATACAAGATCAATGTTCAAACATTAATTTCATTTCCATATACTGGTAATGAATATAAAGAAATTGAAATTTAAATAATACAAATTACAATATCCTCCCAAAGTATGAAATATTTAGGGAAAAATCAACGAAAATATATGTAAAACTTGAACACTGAAAATTACAAAATCCTGCTTAGATAAATTAAAGGAGACAAATAAATGGAGAGATATGGTGTGTTCATGGAGTAGGAGACTCAATACCTTTACAATATCAAATCTCCCCAAATTGATCTGTAGCACACATTTTTGTAGAAATGGACAAAATGATACTATAATTCATGTGGAAATGTAAATTATCTAGAATAGCCAAAACAATTTAGAAAAGTAAGAGCAGAGTTGAAAGACCCCCAACTTTAAGACGTCTTATAAAGTTACAGTAATCAAGACAGAGTGATATTTACATTGAGATAGACAAATAGATAAAAGGAACAGAAAAAAGCCTACAGAAATGGAGTCACACATATGTGGTCAATTGATTTTCAACAAAGATACAAAGTGAAAAGGTCAGTCTTCCACAAATGGTGCTGGAAAACTTGGATATCCATACATATATGTAAAAGGTGAACTTCAATCCATATTTTGTACCATATATATAAAAGACTAACTCAAAGTGGATCATTAAACTAAATTTAAAACCTAAAACTATAAAACTTGCAGGGGAAAAAAAAAACCATAGGAGAATATATCTGGTACTTTGAGTTATACAAAAATTTATAAGATACAACATCAAAAAGCATGATCCTTATAAGAAAAAAATGGTAAATGGACTTCATCAACACTAAGAACTCCTGCTCTTCAAAAGACATTGAAAAGAACATGAAAAGACAAACTAAAGACTGGGAGAAAATGTTTCCAAAGCACATGTCTGATAAAGGACTTGTATCCAGAATATACAAAGAACACTTAAAAAGCAACAACAAGAAAACAAACAAATAAAAACTAAAAATGTGCAAAAGATTTGAAGAGACATGTCACTAAAGAAGATATACAGATGAAACATAAATACCAGAGAAGATACTAAATGTCACTCATTATTAGGGAAATGAAAGTTAAAAGCACAGTGAGGTACCACAGCACAACTATTAGAATACCTAAAATTAAAAGCATTAACCATAGGAAGTGGTGGAGAGGATGTGGAGCAACTTGAACTCTCTCACACAGTGCTGGAGAGAATGTAAAATGGCATAATCACTTTGGAAGCTGTTTAGCTGTTTATTAAATAAAAATGTAAACATCACCTACCATATACCCCAGCCATTCCACTCTGAGGTGTTTACTCCAGAGAAATGAAAGCACATGTCCATACAGAGAGTTACACATGAATATTCATACCTGCTTTATTTGTAGTTGTCTAAAACTGGAAACAACCGAAATGTCCATCAATAGCTGAATGGATAAACAAATTGTGGTATCCATAAACCAAAATACTACTCAGAATAAAAAGGAATAAACTATTGATATAACACAACAAGACTTAAGCTCAAACCAATTATGTTACATGAATGAAGCCATATTTCTTTTTAAAGAGTACATAATAATGATTTTCTTTATATAAAATTCTGGAAAAAGCAAACTAATTTTCAGGGACAGAAAGTAGATCAGTGTTTGTCTGTGAATGAGGGAGGGGGAGGGGAAGGATTACAAAGAGATACCAGAAAATTTCTTGGGTGATGAATATATTGTAATTGTAGTGATAGTTTTACAGGTGTATACACGTGCAAAACTTACCATTTGTGAACTTTGAACACGTACAGCTTATTGTATGTCAATTATACCTTGATAAAAGCGTTAAAAATAAATACGGTCATCCATAATTCCTCCAACCAGAGATTATCTTTTTGTTATTTTGTTTGTTTACATTTTATTGCATACCTAGTCAAACATTTTAGCCAGATATAAATGCTCTTTTTATTTTCGCTGAAATGGAACCAAATTATATAGTGTTTCTAAAAGGGATTTTTTAAATTGAATATACGATGGGTATCATCCCATTTCATTAAATCCACTTTTGCATCATTTTTAATATCTGCACATTACACTATTGTATGTGTATGTCAAAAATATTTTAAACAATTACCAATTTTTGGATGTTTAAGTATATTTTTATTGTTTTACTAATAAAACTATTATTATTACATAGCTATAGGTAAATTTTTAGCGGTCTGTAATTATTTTTATAGGCTAGATTCTACAAAGTGAGATTACTAAGTTAAAGATAGATATTCACAAAGTTGTGCAACCATTACCACTATCTAATTCTGGAACATTTCATCCCCCCTAAAAGAAACCCTATACCCATGAGCAGTCATTCCCCCATTCCTTCTTCTCCCAAACCTCTGACAACCGCTAATCCACTTTCTGTCTCTATGGCTTTGTCTATTCTGGACATTTCATATAAATGGAATCATACAGTAAATGGTCCTTTTATTCCTGGCTTCTTTCACTTCGCATAATGTTTTCAAGGTTCATCCATTCTGTAGCAGGTATTAATACTTCATTCTTTTTAGGACTGAATAATAATATAGACATACCACATTTATCCATTCAGAAGTTGATGGATATTTGGGGTATTTTTCCACTTTTTGGATCTCATGAATAATACTGCTATGAACATCCATGCATTAGTTTTTGTATAAACATGGTACATACCTAGCAACGGAATTGCACTTTACCATTTTACATTCCTACCAACAATGTATGAGGGTTTCAATTTCTCCATGTTCTCACCAGCACTTGTTATTGTCTGTCTTTTTTATTATAGCCATCCTAGTGGGTGTGAAGTGGTACCTCATTTTGGTTTTTATTTGCATTTCTCTAATGACTAATGACATTGAACATCTTTTCATGTGCTTATTGGTCATTTGTATATCTTCTTACAAGAAATGTCTATTCAGATCCTTTGCCCATTTTATAATTGGGTTGTCTTTTTATTATTGAGTTGTAAGAGATATCTCAGATACCAGATCCTTATTAGATACATGATTTGCAAATATTTTCTCCCAATCTGTGGATTGTCTTTTTGTTTTCTTAATATTATCCTTTGAAGCACAAATGTTTTTAATTTAGATGAAGTCCAGTTTATCTATCTTTTTCTTTGGTTGCTTGTGTTTTTGGTGTCATATCTAAGAAACCATTGCCTAATCTAAGGTTATGAATATTGACATCTATGTTTTCTTCTAAAAGTTCTACAGTTTTAGCTCTTATATTTAGCTCTTTGATCCATATTGAATTAATATTTCTGTATGGTGTGAGGTAGAGGTCAAACTTCATTCTTCTGTATGTGGCTGTCTAGTTGTTCCAGCATCATTTGTTGAAAACAGTATACTTTCTCCATTTGTCTTGACACTCTTTTTGAAAATATGCTATTGATTTTTAAGAACTTTTTACATATTAAAGATATTGGTCCTTTGTCTTCAGTGTATCTTGAAAACATTGTCTCTTTACTTTGATTTAGTGTTTTTTATGTACAGAAATTGTGAAGACTTATGTAACTAAATATATTAGTATTTTTTCCAATAATTTCTTCTGCCATTATTATATAAATATCTACCTATATTTCTCCCTAGTAGTAGTTTAAGAAAATAATTAAAATAGCTACCAAGTTTTCATTACTTTATATGGTACTTTACATATATTATCTTGGTAGATTCTCAGAACTACAAAATCTATCCGGCAAATACTATTAATCATTCTATTTTAAAGTGTAGAATAAAACTCAAGGCTTAAGTAATTTGCACAAAGTACATAGCTGGCATATGTATAGCAAAATCTGAGCTGGGATTTAAATCCATGTCTACCTGACTCCATAGCTTTTGCTCCACAATGACTGAAATAACTTAAATTGGAACTTCATCATCATGGATATAAAAATTTTCCCCAAAACTTTCCTAACACAGTATGTTATACACAATGCACAATTCTATTTAAGGATTAGCACCTCTTAAGTGGAAATATAATATTTTTAGTATAGAATATGCTATTTCAAATTAAAAAACATGTTGAATAAATTTTTAATTCCCATGTAATTGTACATCTAGTAATGTACTAGATATGAAAATCAAATTCACTGTTGTTTGTAAATTATTGACCAGTGATTTAAAAAAAAGAGTACTAAGTCGGTAAAAAGTAAACTGTCAGAGTATAGAAAATAAAGTTGATGCTTTGAAAACCATGAAGTAACCAAACAAACATAAAATATTCAATGCAATGTAGCTTACCATCAATAAACTATTGAAGGAGATTGTTTTCTATCAAATGTGTCCAACAATTTTTTGGTGACTTTATATGGTGACTCTACTATTATTACGGCCGCTTACATAGAGCCTGCTCATGCCGAATGACACTTCTGTGGTTGTCCTTAAGGGTCAAATATACAGCTCAAATTGTAAATGTTCAAGGCCCAGGATGCCCTTGTTTTACTCCTAGGAGAAATCCTCTGGGCTGTGTAGAGAGTTGCTCTGGTCCCGAGCAATCTCCTTTAATCAAAGGATCATAAGCATTCCCCAGAGCACAAATGCAATTATGTCAAGATCTAAATATCACAGGCAGTAAATACATTTTGTGTATGCTTAGATAATTTTCAATTGTATATCAGGGCACAGATAAAGGGAAATGTTTTTATAGTCCATTCAAACTTAAGTTTCCTGTACTATTCATCCATGAACAAAAATTCAGATTTGCGATTCATGGAAACATTCTGTTACATAAATGAAATATGTAAACAAAGAAAGAATTGATTCTTGATATATTTAATATTAAATCAACCCCATACCATAGTTTAGGATAATAGGCTTAATTAACAATCAATTAAAATGTGGATAATAACAAGAGCATAAATCAAGCCACACTTCTACTTTAACATAAAGAGCTGAATACTGAAAATATTCCTGTTGGTAGGTTGAAACAAATGTTTTATATAAAACTGCACTTATCTACTGCTATATTGCATAGAAACTGAGATTTTAAAAAAGTGGAAAGCCTGGCATTCCAGGTATTACAGATGTCTCATCTCTGAATAACCCTGAATAAACTGATAATTATTATTATTCAGGAGTCACAGATTGTTCACCTCTCATCCTTAGCATAGATACTGTCATACTGTTGCAGGCAACGGGGGCTGGTGGGGGATGCATTTTTGCAAAGAATGTACAGTAATGCAAACTAAGGTCATATTTTGCTTTATACCAATTGTAGTAAACTGGTATTTTCCTTTAATATTTGGATCTCAAACTTTAACTATTTTGTTTTACCATTGGGCAATTAATGCATTGCCACTAATAATAACTATTAGACCAAGCTAGCTTTCAATTTTTGCTAAGACCTAATGGTTTAAGGATGCAGATATTTAATGATGGTACAATGCTCTTCTCCTTTTCTGCTGTCTGAAGATTAATTTAAAATAGTAACAATATATAATGAAATAAAGTCACAATAAAAGAGTGCAGATGATCAATGCTTTCTGCTTTCAAAATAAAGGTTTTCAACTAGGCATTGACATTTATTTTCCATTTCTCCAGTGCACTAGCTATTTGTTTAATAAAAGGAGACCTTTCCAATGACAAGGACATTATCTTATTCATTTCTATAACTCAGTTAGCACTATCAATCAAGAGGTTTGCTTTCAAGTCATGTTAATATAAATGAGATTTTTTCTTTTAGTCTTAGAGTTTCAAGACTCAAAGCCTGTACGTGGGCTATAAAGCTAAGACTAAAAGTAATTGCAATGTGGTTTGGAAGCTAGAAGAAATAAAATGATCTGCAGAGTTTGGAAGGATGTGCCCAAAATAACAAAATTTTACAGAACAGAACATAATGTTGTGCATTTAGAAATAAGCTGCCTAAATATGAACTGGGTAAGACATTAAACTATTCAATGTTCCTTCACACAGCAAAACTAGAACAAATGGATGGAAGTTAAGGAAGTTGATTTTGCACAACGTCAGGAAGAACTTTCTGGTAATACCTCTAAAAGTGAAATGAATTGCCCTGTGAAATACATAGTGCTTTCTGCCACTGCAAGTTTTGAAGCAGATCAACAAACATCTGTCAATTATATCACACAAGGGATCCTTATAGGGGGTGGGACATAGAAACAGGCTAGGTCCTTAGAACTCTATGATTCCAAACCTAACCTCTCAGGTCAGAACTCTGAAGGACGTCAGATGGATAAACAATCTACTAACAGAGAGCCTATAAATTAGTGAAAGAAAGACATTTCAATGATTAAATACAGTATAAGACATAGAAATATGTGCTAAGTAATGGTGGTACAAATAAAATGTTAAGAGAGAATTGAGAACAAAGGGACAAATTCCAGCTCACGGTACAATGTAAGGTCGCCCGGAGGAAGTGTTATATTAATGACTCTGGTATGAGCCATATTTCAGGCGGGTGGCATCAAGTAGTAAGAGATTCATGCCTGAAAGAAGTGCTTGAGCAAAGAATCAAGGGTGTAGAACAGTCTGAATGTTCAGGAAGAGAAGACAGATATTCTGGAGATTTTAATTATCGGAATCTCTGTGATAAACTTGTATTTACTTTGGCCACCACGACCTGCCTTTCAGTGCCTTAAACAAATAGTTACAACACTGTAAAATATCCTGCATAAATCAGAAGCTTCTCAATCATTATATTTATTTCCTTTTGATAATCTAAAATAATATCAGATAGTGATAAAGATAGATATGAGTCTCTCAACTCTCAAAGTGCTTCCAGAACTTTTCCTAGATAGCAACAGGACTGTGCAGCATCTGAAAACAGATGCAGGAACTGAGTCACCACTAAAACTTGTTTCAGTCCAGCTCCTTCTGGGAACTAGGCACAGTGATATCCCCCCAGGCTTGAAGACTTTGCTCTCTCAGAGAAAGGAGGCTGAGCAGATAAGATCTACCCGGAAGACAGTCAAGCCAACCCGCTGATTTTTGGCGTTTCCTCAAGCAGAAAGAAAAGCAAAATGTCCAACTAGATAATTTTGCTGCTTGTTAGTATATCTGAAGTCTTTTGTTTCTGGAAGCTTTTAATACTCTGTTTTTGTCAGCAGTTTTTCTATACCATACTTGGGTGTGGGGTTTTTAGTTTTTTAATTTTTTGATATTTATCCTGTTGGGCTTTGTGGTGTTTCTTGAATCTGTGATGTGGAGAGTCACAAGCCGTTATTTCTGGAAGATTGTTTCTGCCCCATTTGGTTTATCCTGCTGGGATGCCAATGTCTATATCTCGTATATCTTTTATTTTCTTCCCCCCCAGTATCTTTAATCCTTTTTCAAGTTTCAGTCTGGTTATTTTTTTCAGACATATTTTCTAGTCATCTCCTCAGTGTTTCTAAACTTTTTGCAAACACATGTATTGAGTTCTTAATTTTAGTTATTATATTTTCTCAGTTCTAGAATTTCCATTTGAATCATTTTTTTTATAGTTTCCAGTTCTTTGCTAAAAATTCTTCAATATCTAATTTCTTAAACCTATTAATTGCATAAAATCTGTATCTGATAACTCTAATATTTAGATCTCCTATTGACCTATTTCTATGTTCTGTTTTATTATCTTGATTTATTTGGCCATTTGATCCTGTCAGCTGGTATGCTGGGTAATTTTAGATGAGGAAAGCTGAGTCTGGAAAGGTAAGCTAGAGCTGGTCACTGAGAATCTTGCAAATCATATTAAATAATTTGGACTTAATTTTCACAGCAATAGAAAGGCATTGAAGGGCTATAAGGAGGCAAATATTTTCAGTTTACACTTTAGAAAGCTTACTCGAGCTTCAGTGTGAGGGAATGCATTCGAAAGCAACAAGACTGGAGATGCAGAGACCAGTGAGTAAGGTTTGCAGGAATTCAAGCAAGAGAAGATGGTGACAAGGGGTAAGGTTTATGCTAATGGAGATAAAAATGAGTGCATATGGTCAAGAGATATTTATGGGATAAAATCCACATGCAGATTCCCATGTTTCTGTTTTTGGAAACTGAGTGGAGAGAAAATGGTGCCATTTACTAAACTAGATAAAATTGAGGGAAGTTCAAATTCGGAAGAAAGAAAAGGAGCTCATTTGGGACCTGTGGAGTTTGAAAGGCTTGGGAGACTTCCAAGTTGTGAGATGTTTGTGATTTGGACACTCAGGAGAAAATTCTGGGACAGATACAAGGATCTGGGAGTCATGGGCATATAGGTGAGAGTGGGTAACGCAGAGGAGTGGATGAGAGCAGACAGGAGAACACGCAGAGTGAGGGCAAGGCGTCCTGGGTGGAAGCTCTTAGAATACCCACCGTTAAGGGCAGGGAGGCTTCTCAGAAGCCCGAAATGGAGACCGAGATGGAGTAATCAAAGAAGTCTGTGGAAAACTAGGACTGTGTGAGATCATAGAAGCCAGGGACAGAGACTGTTGTGAAGGGAACGTGGTCACCAGCATTAAATGCTCCTAAGAAAACATGGAAGACAAACCATTGTGACCCTGGTGAGGAGCGTTTCGGTGGAGTAGCTGAGGGAGAAAGCACATCGCAAGGAGTGGAGGAGATGATGTGGTGAAGGCGTAGAGAGTGAGCACCGGAAATTCGTGAGGTTCGGCTCTGACGGGAAGAAAAAAGATTGGTAGGTAGAACGTATGTGAGATTTGGGAAAGTTTTGTAATTTTAAGGCAATAAGATTTGACCATGATTAAATGCCAATAGGAAGAAATAACCAGAGTGGGAGAGGTGAAAGACACAAGAGAGAAAATGTCTAATTAGGAATGTCTCCAAGGAGACTGGAGGATAGGGGATCTAGGGCTCAGGGGGCAGCGCCTGTCTGCCTTAGACTCTTAAAGGTAAAGGAAACATTTTCTCTTCTTGTTTTCCTAACCGAAGGGAAAAAAGAGAGAATATATAGGGGTGCTGGTGGTCACGGACTAGTTTTGTTGGCAGGACAGTGAGATGGTTCTTTGCAGTTGGCTTTTATTTTCAGGATGAATTAGGGAGGCTTGGACATCTGTTACAAGGAGTTCAAGAAGCAAAAAAGTTTTAAGAAATATGGTAGAACTGCCACACAGCATTCAAGATCCGGCTGAAGTCATGAAGTTGTGCAGTGGCTCCATTCTGCTGGGTGATACAAGCTTTTCCTAGCGTTCCCAGCAGTTTAGAGCAAGTGTGGAGGAAGGGGACAGTTGGACTCATCCTGAAAAAGGATTTTGGTTGGTAGATCCCCCTGCAGACAACAGGAGAAGGACATTGAGAATGTTGGCAAGCATGATGGACGATGGAGAGGAAAGTGAAGGTGAAAGGAAGCAAATAGGTAGAAGGAATATAGGAAGTCTGGGATGGAGGTTCCAGATCAGTTCAATGAACCAGTAGTCCATAACTCCAAATTTTCTAGTTTGGGTGATTGGAATTATGATTTAACTTATATTTAAGGAGACCAGTTTCTTGAGACAGTCTTGGTTTATACATGTTATGCTGGAACTAGTAAGTCACCCCATTCACTTTCAAAGATGTTCTGGTTTGGATAATAAATTATATGGTCTTGGTGTCTATATAGAGGTGACATGGACCAGGCTTGGTAGAAGGACGACAGTGAGTTCAGTTTTGGACGTAGTGAGTTCAAGGAGCTTATGGGAATTCAGGTTAAAATGTCAAGTAAACCGACATCCATGCAGACACAACCTAAAGTCACCCATAAAACATAAATTAATACACTACTAAATGACATACTTTAGTGATTATCTCAAGAATGATATACTAATTTGCAGACAACACATTAAATTCCTAGAAAATATTTGCATTAAATACTTTGTATTAAAATATATGGCATTTTTGGGTAAAATGAAAAATACTAATCATGTGAGGAATATTTTTAACATTGACCAATCTAGTATAACACGTTAATGGACCAAGTTAAATTGGGTCATACCACAAAACATCACAAGGTGGCAGCACAACTAAAAGTGACAGGGGAATTAACAGGGGAAATTAACAGGGGAATTAACAGGGAAATAGAAGATTAATAATTAACAGGGGAAGATAGAAGATAATTAACAGGGGAAAAGAAGATCTCTTTCAGATATGTTTCAGTTAGAATATTTGAGAATTTATACCCACTGTACATTATATATATTTTTCTGAGTGGATGCTCATTCATTTAAAAATGATTATTTGTTTTATTATTACCAACTTGAAAAAGTGGAAATTAAAAAGTTTAATTTTTTAACATGTACATTATTTTAAAATATTTTAGTATAAAACTCATGATCACTAATATACTTTTAGGGCACTCTTAGGATAGTCGTTAGCATATAGGGTATATAACACAGTAGTTATAAATGTTTCATACATTTGCATCTTGACTGGTATATCATAATTAGACAATTTTGTTTAGAGTATCTTTTTTAATATATTTATATCATTAGTGAAAATACATTCAGGAACTTCATTTGTTGACCCTTAGAAGGAGAGTGTTCAGAAGTCTCATGAAGAAATCCTTGCTTGCCATATTCTAGTTATAGTAACTTTCAAGTGGGTTGGTGGGTTATCACAATTAGCCAATGAAAAATACAGGACCCCCAGTTAAATTTGAATTTCAGATAAACAGCAAATAATCTCTTTAGCATAAGTAGGTACCATGCAATATTCGGGACACACTTATACTAAAAATTATTCAATTATTCATTGTATTTTATATGGCAATGCAGGGAGGGGTGAAGAAGAACTAGGAAAAAAAAGCAAGTTGCTGAGGAAACCAGAGAAATCCAGGATTCTGGGCTCCAAATCTGACCTAAGATTTAGAGGTCTTCAGGATCAAGGAACTAGGAAAAGAATTATAAATGGACTCAAACTAGGATTGCATTCTGTGGCAAACTCATTTATATGTTAAGCTAAACAACATGGGCTAAGATTAATCAAGTACTCTGGTGAATTACCATCTACACCACACATTGATTACTGATTTTTAAACAACAAAATGCAATAACATGTATTTAAAGCTAGTTCAGTATTGGACAAAATTGAAAAAATAACTACAATTCAGACATTTTGGGGTCTTACCCAGGTTCAGGGTTGTCATTATGAAAATCTATCATTAGAGCATCAAGGCTCGGAAATGCCATTTTAATTTCATTTAATTCAACAAACATGTCTGGCACCTTCTATATGCAGAGGACTGACTAAGACTGTGAGATACAAGAATTAATAAAACATTGCTATTATCTAACCTAGTGGACATTTATGGTTGGTAAAATAAAAGTTAAAATCATGCATAAATAATGGCAAAACTCATTCTTACCTATTTTTTCCTGGGTTCAGTTCTTGGTCAACTGTTTCTTTGTTCTTTCCTGGGATGATCTCCTTCCCTCTTCCACATGATTTCCAGCTATCGTTTTAATACCAAAGACTTCCAGATCTCTATTTCCAGGCATGACTTCTCCCCTCTGCTTAAGATATGTACTTTCAACTTGTATGGGTTCCCAGCTGTCCCACGGGTACTTCTTAAATCAGACTCACCAGAAACTTTTATTCTCCTTTTATTCCCAATCTTAGTCAATTGCATCCCTCTCTATGTTATCAAAAGCCCTTGAAACATTCACACTCGCCTCGACTTCTCTCCCTCATTCAGTCAATGCATCCTTATTAGATCGTGTCTACACTGTTACAAGTCCTCTCTCAGCCCATTTCCCCCTTCCAGTCTCGTTTTCCTTAAATTTAGTGATTTATTGAAATTGTCAATTAATTTTACACCAATAATTATTATTGTTTAAATCTGAGAAGAGTTTACGAATTTAACAACGTTGAAAGATAGGAAGAAGACTGAAAAGACAACAGAGTCAGGGCATGGCCTGGGGTTGGGAGGTGTGCAGACGTCTGAAATAGCGGCACTTGGGAGGGAAGGCAGGGAGAGCCCTGACACTGCCCGTTCAGCACTGCACTGGGCACTGACAGCAGCAACGGTAAGCATTTATACAGCACCTACTGAATGTCAGGCATTCATATCCCCCAGCCAGGTGAATAATGCAGGCCAACGACGCTTCTCCTCTAGGCTGCAGGGAAGAAGGGAAAGGACACCAACTCTCTCCATCTGGGTCAACAGTCTCAGCAATTTAAACAGTAGTGAGCACATCCTTGTGTTATATGACCGGATCAGCATCTTACAGGAGCACCAAACTATGGTGGCACAATCAAAGGAGTGTAATCAAAGAAAACATACATAAATCTGAAACAACTAATAAGACATGGCTATCATTATGCTGTATGTTAATTAAACATAAAATGGGAAGGAATTTAAACAAATGACTGATTCGTGTTACTTTTATAAAGCCAAAGCAAATTTTCACTGCTTTTCTTTTTCTGCAGTTTTCCAGAATCTATAATCAGCACCGACGTCGAAATTTCTCTGAAACCAATTGTAGTTAAGTATCTGAGCACATATTTTAAAAAGATGTTGGCTTCGTCCCGTATTTCCAACATGATGGCTAATTCCCGTGCTTGCCCTATGTGTATCCCTGTCTTCCTCCTTCAGCCCCTTGACTTAGAGGAGTTCTTGGACCAAATATGTGGATTCTCACTGTTCCCTCCCTCTAGACCTGGGTTTTTGAGGTGGCATAAGGGCTCAAACAATAGAGCATAAGAAGCTATAGGTGCTCTACCCCTCCAGGGGCAGCACCCCAAGCATGGTTACAAGGGCTGAGAGGACCTGAGCGTAGGTTATGGCAAAGTGCCCAGGAGGGTTCAAAGGGATGGGCTTGGATGCCCCTTGGGGCGGGGGAGGGAGATGGTCTGGGCAAAGCGCTGGGGGGAGGGTGGAAGGACAGGTTGATCAGGCTCAGCCTAAAGGAGCCAGTGGTTAACAGGACCCAAGGTCCTTCAAGTTTCTGAGAACAGGCCTTAAGAGATTGCCTCTGGCCTCATCTATGGAGTGGGGATAATTGAGAGACTGAAGACCATGGAGGACTAAATCAGCTTAATTACACCCTTGGTCTAAGGAGGGGAAGGCCACTAGATGTTTGAAATTCTTTTTACAGAAAACAAAACATTTACTTTAAAGAGATAAAAGGCTTGAAATGTAAATGCATGCGTGAAACTCATTCACACTTAAGTGTCATCTGTCAGTCAAGAAATCAATAAACCAGGGAAGTATCAGATCCTCTGGGGTGGGGGGTGGAGGAGGGTGGAAAGTTTGGATAAGTGCAAAGGACAGAGACCCAGGAGACTAGGAAGGCAAACTTCACCTACTTGGCAGATTTTACTAGCAATTTGTGATGTGTCCATCTGTCTTCCCCACTAGCATGTGAACTCCTTGAGCCAATTACTCTGCAACACCTAGCGTGGTGCCTGGTGCAAATGGGAAGCACTAAATCATTCTGGGCGCAAGCTGAATTTTAGTTGCAAACTGGTGGACAGCAACTGTGTGCAAATGAATTTTTGCTTTCCCATCCATCCAAGTAGACAGATTATTGGAACACTAGCCCTCCCAGGGTTCTGGAGCGTCAGAGCTGCCCTCCCAGGCCCATCTGTACCTACACAACCAAGAAACAAAGCTCTTATCCACTCAGCTAAAAGATGGCAAACAAGGGCAAATGATTTGAAAGATGCATGCTCAAAATTCTCTTAATATGAAAACTGCGAGGCTAGAACTTTTCGGTTGTTTCTGTTACTCAACGTGTACCTCAGGATCTTGCAATATTTTAGATTCACTGTCATCAATTTTGACTTTCTGATTTTTTTAGAATGAATTTGCGTGGTACAAAGTGAGGTGTCCAGCACATAACGCTGGCACAGTGCCTGGCAAATAGCAAGTATTCAATAAATTTTTGTTGAATGAGCAAGTGAACACGTGAATGATCAAATGAGGTGATCCCCAAATTCAAAATAAGAGAGGCGAAATGAGAAAAATTCACGTGGCGTAGGTGGAGACTGAGCCAAGATATTATCCATAAAACTTTGTGAAAAGTTTGGGAAAATCCAGGTTTACCAGAAAAGTAATTTGAATGTTATTTAACTTAATTGGATTTTGTTTAACACAGTAAATGTAACTGGAATATAGTAATTGGAAGCTAGTAATCAATCAAGTGAATTGTGTTTCCTCTGGATTAAGCTAGGTTGGACAGAAGGGGAAATTTCTGTTGCTCTTACAAGACTGAGACGCGACTAGAACTTTAGTAAGTTTTCTAAGTTGTTTTTACTCTCTGAGTTTGTTTTGTTTGTTTTTGTTTTGCAAATAGCCTCCCGGCCTTCTAGCAATACCCTCCTCCCAGGTCTCACTCCATCACCCCCTGTTAACCTATAAAACCATGAATAGAAGCTCAAAATAGTCCAGCAACATTTGATATTTTAAACAAATCCTGGCTTTATCTGAATATAGCTATATCTTCATATCTTCAATACCAGCAAGCCCCCCCACCCCGACCCGGCCTCTATCACTGAGAGAAGCCATTATTCGAAGCTGCTATAATATAACCAGGAACCCAGTAGCATCTGACCATTTCAGAGAGCTTGGCTGGCTCTCGCCTCTAGAGTTTGTTCTTATCTAGCATCAAGTCATCTGAAATCCTTCAAACTTCTTGTAACGGTTTTCCAATCCATGACTAAATTTCTACTTTCAGGACCTCTGACTTTTAGGGAATCTCTCATTATTTCCCTCACTAGAATGAGTCTGTGATTCATTCTAAATCACAAGGATGATCAGATGAAATTGTTAACAGAATGGTTTGTTTCTGGCGGATAATGACTTATGGGAAATAAGAATTAAGATAATATGCTTTACTTTACATGATTCATAGTGTTTCCAGCCATCACCTCTGATCAATCCAGGCTGTAATTTTGTGGCATTAATGAAAAAAGACTTAATGAGCAGCTCTCCTTCGTTCACCGGGTAGGTCTCACTGTCACACACAAAACCAAAGTCCCCTAAGTAGGAAACTTCCCTCCACATCAGCAGGCCTAACTCAATTTGTGGACTACACCTCTTCAGCTCGGCAAGTAACAAATTAATCATTTTTTTCTCCTACTGAGGCATTTTACTTTCCAATCTGAATTTCAGAACTTGTCTTGATTAATGTTGATGTGCTGAACACTGTGCCATTAAGTCATATATCTTGCAAAGAGCCAATTGCAGTAATAATTCATATATCTCTTGATGAAAAGTCTTTCAAAATTCTCAGTGCAATATTCTGATGGATCAATCTTTATGATATCCTGATGCTTCTTTCAAACAGTGCCTTTTCTTGTAATTGTTCTTGCCTAGGATTTTTTTCTATTATGTCACTTTAATGGAAGCAATGTTCCTTCTTCAAAACTGCATATGAACAACAGGCATAGATGAAGTTGTTCTACATGCTAATTATTAGTGTTTGAGAGCAATATTTTTTAAAATATACTTCACTACCCAAAAGCAATTTTTACTATTATCCTTTTACATTTAATGAAAAAATATCTAAAGAATATGTAATAATATGTGTTAGTATCTGTGTGCTCACCTTTCAAGCTAGTAATTATTTACCCATTCAAAATCAGTAACAATAAACTTTACAGAAATTTGTTTCCATTTAAGAAACAGTGAATCAAGATTCAAACCCTCTCTGCCCTTTTTTGAACTAGGTCATGACTTCTCTGTAAAAAACAAATCCTATATTAGAAGCAAGTTACAGTTATTAAACTATATCCTCATGAGACAGAAAATTGATGGTAAATTACCCAGTAAAGAGTAAACTGATTTTAAACGCAACCACCGGGAGTTTAATCAACTGGGTGGCGCCTTGGTTTTTAAATTATATAAAAATCACTTGCTGTATTTTCTACTCTGAGCACCTACCCCAACGTCTGGCATGTACTTAGTGTTCAATGTCAACAGAATAGAAGTCTCAGAATTTTTTAGCGAGGCTGATGAAAAAGCCTTCTTTGGCTCCTCCACTAGGTGGCACACAGGGACCGTGCTTCACGCATTCAACCATCACAGAGCCTGCCATTCATGGTGTAAATAAAGAGCTGCATTATTAATTTATACCATCATGTCCACTCTACACCTAATATTTGTTTAACCAGCTGTTTCCTCTAATCCTCCTAAACACTATTGATTAAAATCTTAGGTATCTACAGATTTCCATCCCTCCGCATTGCCCCCAACAACATTTTGTTACCTTTAAATAACAGACTGAGTACACTTAAATAACACAAAGTACTATGGTTACTAATAATGAATCCAGGATGTCAGAAAATTAACTAGAGGCAACAGAAGACTCTAATGCAAAAGTTATTTTCTAAGTTGCTTTGCATTTCGTTGGAATTTTAATTGGTGGAATACCATTATCTTAAAAATGTAATCTGGAAAATAAAACATGCATGAGGCAAAAGGAAATGAAAAGAAAACTAGTACCAGTATTTTCTGAAAAAAAGAAGTTATTTTCTGAATATGACTCTTGTTCATCTTTACAAAGGTGAAGTACAGTGCTACCTTAAGATTCAAAGACTTCTTCAACTCCTCAGAGAATACCAGTATTCCACATCCCAGATGCTAAAAGGCAGGACTGTCTAGTGGACCGTTTACTCATGAAGTATCTTTCTGCATACTCTGAATGTATTTATCCTGGATGTGGTACTTGCTCCCAAAGGAAGGAAAGGGAAGTGAAACCACTAGGAATATAATGAATTGATTCTTCTCTGTGAAAGTCTCCTCAGTATTCTAAATTCCTGTGTCAGTCATTCCTCTGAGAGACAGGGCCTTGCTGACAATAATTGACTCACTTTACAAGAACACGGTGTTCCCCACTTTCTTGTTTCGCATAGAAAGCCCAGGCCCACTGCACGCTACTGTTTGGAATGCTGGCCTCTGGGTACATTCTCCCTGAGGACCAGTGGTCTCTTGAAGTAGTTAGTTTTCTCTTGTTCATTTAATTAAGTTAAGCAAAATTGCTTCTCCTTATCTAGTTTTCTCATTTTCGAGCTGTTTCCAATTTTGTGAAGAGGTTACAAAAAAATGTCAAGTCGCTCTCCTGGCTTAAACAATTCAATTATTAAGAGCAGATAGCCCAAAAGTGACTGAAGACTAAAGCTTAAATGCTCAGTAGAACTTTGTCATACATTCTGTTTTACTGAATAGAAGGAAAAACTTCTTTATTAGTAGAAATAAATGGAATTGAAGTTAAAAACTGACGTAAAAATTAAGAAATATCACACTAAAAGTTATCCTAAGAGAACTACTATGATATATTTTTGGTAGAACAATATTCCCACTTTATCATTCCATTAAAATATTGAAGTCACTGAAGTGTGTATAAAATTACTGCAAATTTAGTACACTGAAATAATCAAGTAGCAATGGTTACCAGAAACTACATTTGTAATGAATAAATATTACATTTCACTTAGAAATTAATTCACAGGCTTTACTTCTTAAGAACCCTTAGCTTCCAACAAGCTAGCCAGTATGTTTGATTCTATGACATCACACTGGAACACGTACAGAAACACTTTCCATCCTAAAAATTCCCAAATGTACTGGCCACTTTGTGTACTTTTCCAGTGATAAATGAAAATAAAATAAGTTATTTTCAAAATAACAAACCATCTTATTTTGAACACAACAGTCATATTCAATGGAAAAAAACAGCTTCATTTAAGCCCCAAAGAGTTCAGATTTGTTTAGGATGGTCAACAGACTCAACACGTAAATAATTCCCTTAAGCAACTTTTAAAAGTAATCTTAACAACTATGACTTTATGATTTTTTCAGTGCATTAAAATTATCCATCAACATGATTCTGTATATGAAATGGATCGTAATTCTATGATCTTAATTTCACAATTAACTGGAGAAGCCTGGACCAAAATTGGTAACATCTCAAAGATTATCAGCCTAACAGATATTACCTAGGATTACAGTAAGGTTCTTTTTCACGTATACCTAGATATTCCCAAAAGCAAAACTCATTATATCTGGAATAGGCATTCCCATTCCTCAGCTCTTCCTTGATCCTCTTTTCATCCCAGCTGCTAGGAAAATGCTTGTTGAAATACAGATGGAAAAGTTACCACTTGGAAACCATGCGCCTCCCAGATTTATAGTAGCACTAGCAAAAGCCAGGATGCTTGAGTCAATCCTTGCCCCAGTTCTAGACTGAGCAATACAGTATTTTATCTGACAATATGAATCTTTTTTAAAAAAGTGGAGATGTCATGTGAAACTCAAAAGAAAATAATAAGAAAAAATTTTAATGTATACATATGTCGTGATATGTATTGCTCTCTGAAATTTTAAAGGCACCAAGATTTGACAGAAAGAGGAAAAAAATTTGTGGAAGTTTACCTTGTTCTGAAATCCAGAAGTTCGGATGCTCTCAAATCTTGCTGAAGTGGGAGGCCGGAGATGAAGTGAAGCTAGCGCTTTTTCCCCTCACCTTAAGTTTGTCTCTGGGCAAGTGTGTGTGTGCGTGTGTGTGAGTGTGTGTGTGTGCAGAATGTCTCTTTGTGGCGCTGGATGGCAGAGGTCCTGGTCCTGGGAAGAAGGAGGCACTTTCTCACCAAGAGCAGAAGAAAAGCAAAGCGTCACTAGGAAACTTCTCCTCCCAGATCCCCTAATTACAGCCTAACGTGCACTTCATGCAAACTTCAGGGAGGAAGGGAGGGGCAGCTCTGTACCCAGACCTTGTGAAACAGCAGCCTCTTAGATGACTTTCCCCTCTGCCCAGATCCCCGAGTGTCCGGCTCGGGGGTTCAGGGAAAGCGGCCGCTACAACCACAAGCCCCCACCCACACCACACCTCCCGCACCCTCCCCACTCCTGGGTCTGTCCAGAAGGGATGGGGCAAGGGGTCTGTGGAATGATCTGTGAGGCAGCGGTGTGAGGCAGACACGGCAGGACAGTGAATTTTCGCTTTGTTTTTTAGTCTCTGCTTAAAAAGAAAATCCAGGGGTAGGAGGGGTCCTGGCTTTCCCGCCTCCGGCTCCCCAGAGTAGATCCAGGGTAACCAGGTAGAGAGGCAACTATGACAACAGCAGATAAAGCTTCCTAAACTGGAGATGTCCTTCCAACCAAACTGCCAGAGTATATTTCCTTGTTTACTGGACCCAGTATCGATAATGGGTTTGAATATCCGTTAACAAACAACTGCTATTGTATTCCTGGATGACAGAGCTCAAAGAACCTGGATTTATTTATGGAGTGAGGAATGCTAGGGGCAGACGGCATGGGTGGGGTTGGCTTATGGATCCATATCCAGGATTAGAACCAGATGGGCACAGGGCGCGCGCGCGCGCGCACACACACACACCCACGCCCCTAAAATAACCGCTGGGGAAGATGCTGGGACACGCGGGAAAACGCCTTCTGAACAAATAGACGTTTATTTATAACTCCTGGGAGAGTATATAGGTCCATTGATTCCGCCTTGAGTAACCAAGGGTTTTGGAGAGGAAATGGCTTCATATTTCAATAACAGAGCCACCTTTGATGGAGCCTAGGAGGGGAAAAAAAGAAACACACCGCGGGAAGCAAACGGCTGTTGAAGCAGCCGGGAGGAGGGAGCGGGGCTGGCCCCAGGATGAGGACAAGCAAACAAGCCCGAGGGGCTCCGAGCCAGGGAAGAGGCGCGACGCAGGCAGGCCTGCTTGAGAGCCCGGGGGTGCAGGGCAGCGAGGGCGCGGGGCGCCGGGAGGCGTCCAGGGGCTGGCGGCCGTGCTCCCGACTGTCGCCCGGCGGCTGGGGGGAGGCGCAGGCCGGACGCCCGGCTCAGCGCGAGCACCGGCGCCGCCCAACTGGGGCGCTGGTGGGGCAGGGGGACCGAGGGGGCAGGAGTCTGAGGGGCAGAGGGATGGGTGGGGCAGGACTCGCAGGCAGATGAGCTGGCGGGGTGGGGGCGTCCATGGGACAGGGGCAGAGGTGAGACATAGGGACCGGTGAGGCAGGGACGCCGGCGGGACAGGAGACTCGCGGAGCAGATGAGCCAGCGCGGCCGGGGCACAGGTGGGGCAGGGCGCGCGGACTGAGCGGCGCGGGAGGCGGCGAGCGGCGCTATTGTCCCAGAGATAAAGCCTGAGCCGTGGTGGCGGCTTCCTCTTGGGAGAGAGGCGGGAAAGAGATCTCAAAAAAACAAAAAAAAGGGCTTCCTTCCAGCTTTTCCTTGACATATTTATTTCACTAGCTCTTGGCCCCAGGCTCGCGCTTGCCATTCGGGTCTTCGGTAAATTAACATGCGCCTCTCGCCTCTTGGAAAGGTTTTATTCCAAAGACAAACCAAACACCCACAAACCCTCACTAAATGAAGACAGTTATATTCGAAATGAAATCACTAAAAATGAATCCTCCAACAGGCACTTCAACACCTTTCTTGTAATTCCAAAACCCGGGCGAGTTGCCTCTTTTCAGTTTTTCTGTTTCTCCCCAAGGGAACAGTCCGGTGAAAGTTTTGCAATTTTATTTCGTTAATTTCGTGGCAATTGAGACAGCTGTATACTGTAGGCCCCCACATTAACTGCCAATAAAAATAAGATACATCTCTGCTTTTCAACTCTAAAAAGAGATTTTATGCTATTTCTTGTAAATTTGTAAAAATTTTGTATGTGTTTTAAGGAACATAAAGGAATTAGACTTAAAAACAAGTATCCTACAATTTTTATATTCAAGCTCCATAAAGGTGGTGAGGCCGGTGGTGTGTGGCTATGAAATCATGTCCACGTAGTTTACATACTGATCTTCTTCACTCAGCTTAAAAACCTAATTTCTGGGAGCCTAAAGAGTAAATCAGATCAGCTGGCCCATGACAGTACTTGCTCCCTTATTATGTGGTCTGCTCCATACACTTATTCCAGGAGAGCATTAAGAGAATGTAATGCAGTTTCTTCAGAAATTGTTTATTAGCCACACAAGACTATCGGTTTTGCAATGTAGTCAGACCACAGTGAGTTACACTAGAATTTTTTTTTTTATTTCCCCACCATTTGAGACAGGCTTCCAGAAATAATGACAGCTACTTACCTCTGCTGTTCCTGACAGAGTTATCTGTCAGTCCTTCCCCATCCCTATTTCCTACCTCCCCTTCCCAGTTGCCTAGTTACTAGTCTTTGTTAAAAGATCTCCAGTATTTTTAATCACAAATCCTTAACCTGTCAATAATGTGTTTTAAGTGTTATTCAGACTTAATTTAATTGACATTATATACATTTATATTCATTTTTGGGTTCACATGGTTTACTAATTACTTAGAAAGATTTCTGTGTTTAGTTAATTAACATTCAGTTAAATAGTGCTTTATAGAGGTATACATTATGTTGATCAGTCATTATCATTACACATCAGGGCAAAGTCATTATAATAAGCTTTAGTTAAAAATATCAAATCAAGTAAGTAAATAAATAAATATGAATCTATATTTATGACTAAATGTTTTGCAAAAATGTAAGTTGTAAAAAAATATTAGAAGACTCAAATATTTTTTCAAAGGAAAACCATATCAAAACAGTATTCTGTATGTGAAGATTCCCTCTAACTGTTAACATTAGTAATTCATGTGGAAACTCATGACTTTCATTGCATATTGAGGAGTTTTTGTTCTTGTTCTTGTTTTGGAGAAGGCAGGGAGACCAGCTTTTTTTAAGTTTCAAGAAAAACCAAATATGTTCTTCAATATTAATTTTTAAAATGACTTATGTCCTTAAAATTCATGTCGGGTTCTACCTTAAGTTACCTGGCTAGTGCTAGAGCTACAAAGTCTAAAAAGCAAGGCTAGTTCTGGAAAAGCAAACACAAATTTAGAGCTAATGGATATATCTATATATATCTGTGTCTATATCTATAAGCACATTTTGAACAGATCTTGTTTAGCATAATGCAAAAATATTTTTTAAGAATGAAAATTAGGTCAGAATGGTGTTATAAAATGTAACTTTGCATTCTTTTGCTAATTGTAAGACAATTTGAGTAATCAGATTGAGCCAGATAAAATGGAATATTTGGCCATTTCTGACCTACCAAAAAAGACAATTTCATCTGGCTTAACCTAATACAAACTTAAATATGTGAATAGTATAAACATAGCAGGAACATTTTCAACATTTAAAAAATATCCATCTAAAATATCATGAATATTTAATTCGTAATAATATTTAATTCGTAATAAACTCGTAAGCAGAATGGTATTCCTCCTGGCATATTATGCTTCTAATGAAATATACATTTATATTCAAATAGAGATTATCTAAATTCATCTCTTCTTCAAACTCTGAAAGAGACTGCTGTCTTATCCACTGAATTCCAGAGAACTCCTTCCCTGTGAGTTGCATTTCCTGGAATTTTCGCCTCAGGCTAATATTATACCTTGTTGAACATCTGCTAGGATAAAGGTGCAGCCATGTGCACTTTGAGCACCAGGGGAGGAGAGCCATTTGACCTTTCCTGTCCGAGGGCTCAGAACTTCATTAAAGCATCCCTTGGGATTGTGGGTATAGCCATGAGAAAGACATCATTTGTAATTAGGTCCTTCCCACTGGCTATATTCCTGTTGAACTCCATGATTAAAATATAAATTCAATATTCTAAATGGTCACAAAGCATTTGATAAAAGGTTATTTTGCTTTTAATGCAATGGGGGAATGTCTTTCCAAGGGCCTGCTTTTTGTACTCTCACTCTCAAAAACTGTCCTGCAGAGAGACTCTTCAAAAGGGCAAATGGAATAATTAGGCAATAAATTGTTCAAATGTTAAGAGCAGAACTGTTCCGGAAGCTAGTGAGGCCATGTGAATATCATAGCAAGTGATAAATATGCTCAACTCCTGAGAAGGCAGCACCGGCATGCTCCCCTGCTAGTCTGTTGGATTGGTTTTGGTTTCACAGCACCTTTCTTGTAATCTATTGTTTTCTCAGTGTGTTTCTTTTGTCCAGAATGCCTAAACTCTTTCTTCATTTTTTTTCAAATAGTTGATGTCTCTTTCTTCATTAACTAGATTCTACTAATTTTGCAGTAAGGCCCAGACTCAGTCCCATCTCCTTTCTCATACTGTCTCTGATTGTCCTAATAAGAAACTTCTTCCTCCCTCACAGTCCCACGTTATTGTTAAGAACACCCACTTGCCAGTTTTATCCTGCTTTGTGTTTTATTTGTATTTTCATGTATTTAGTTTTTTTTTTTTATCAAGGGTACCGTAAACTCTCTGAGGGATGATATTATATCTTTGCATCTTCAGTTCCTAACTCGCAGCTTTGCAGTTAGAAGCTGATCAAAAAATGTTTATTGCTATTGTTGAAGATGACAATGAGAGTCTTCATATTCAGGACCAAAAATAAAAACAAATGAGGAAAGCTAGTTATTGAACAAACTAGTTCAGAGTATTTTGCATGTAATAGCCAATGGCATAAATAATAAATCATCAAAGGTTGATTAATAATTTGTATCATTGTTATTGATCTCATAGAATTAAAAGAAACATAACACATTTTTCTTCCATGCTTGGCTGATGAGTCATTGTATAAATGATAATCAACGAAGGTAAAATATTTTACTCTTAAAAGACTAAGTTGAGGTTAGTGACAAAATAAGGTTATTGGCAGAATTACAATATCAGCCACTTGAATATTGATTTTTTTGCTTGCATTTATATAGTTATTTTAAATTTAAACCAATTACAACTGTCAGTAAATGTAGTCCTTATTGTATTTTCTTCTTGCCCTTTTTTTCTTATAACGCTCAGAGAAAAGGATGTCAAGTCTAATTGGGCTGGAGTGATTTATATGTGATCCTTCTTAAGGTAAAATCGGTGAATTAGCTAATGCATCCAGGTTAGCATAGGGCAAGACTACTCAGGAGAGACTGAAGTGTAGGGCTTCGATTATTTGGAAGTGAAGGAAGATAGTCTAGAGTTGTCAGAAAGAAGGAAAGAAAGACAGGGATATATTGTATCAGAAGCCTGTGAAGAAGAATTTCAAAAGGGAAAGATTAGTCAACTGCTAAGCTTAGGGGCAGTTTGATTAGAAGATTAGAAGAGAGTACTAACATAAATATTTAGAACAACATACCTCTTAGTAAATTTTGATTTAAGTGGCTTGAAATAAACATCTGGATGTTTTTGAAATTTTGTATACAAGTCTATGCTAAACTTGGTAGGTAAAAATCTAATTTTTTCCTAATATCACCAGAAATAGAGAATTAATTCTCTCCTTATATCTAAGTTTTAGGTAGGCACTGGCAGTATTTAAAAGAATAGCTAAGGTATCTACCTATATCTATCTATACATACATATTTTATATATATATATACATATACATATATATACACACATACACATATACATACACATATATATATACACACACACTTATTTTTTGCATTAAGGTCATTGGAAAGCTTGCCTGTGGTTTATTTTCAGTGTTAAGGAAGTACAAGGACTTTGGAAGGAGCCTTTGAACAGCGCATGTGGAAATAGCTTTACATGCATTTATCTTGAATACTTCCTTTCACAGACTAGCTCAGCCAGTTGATTCTGCTGTAAATAGGAAATCTGCACTTCTCCCTAACCACAATTTAGTTGCTCCAACATATGGCTAAATTAAGGCACTAGAGGTTAAACTGGAAGGAAGACTCTATGAGTAAACAAAGAAAAGAAAAAGAGGAAGTATTTCTCCATTTGAGGACTAATTGCTACTAGCCATGCCCTAAATGTCAGCTAGAGAATGCTTGTCGGTGCAAATACCTGGTGGTGTATCTCTTTTGACCTTAAAGGCAGGTTATTTGAGACAATGAAAAATTCTAAGAATTTACAAAGTTGAGGTGACTGGCTCTCAGCTTGTATGTGGAAAGAATTGTCAGGAACTTCAGAATCTGGTGCTCTCTAGGAAGTTTTTTCCTATCAATGCTCTCTACTCTAAAGTCTCCCTACCCCCTTCTAACACTTAAATAGAAGTAGAAAGTTTTCAGAATTAAAAGTAACCTAAAATGATTTAACTCAATCCTTTACTTTCTGGATAAGTAAACTGAGTCTACTGAAACTAAGAAATTGTCCCCAAGTCACCCTGCTATCCTGATATAAGTCTGTGAATTTGCCCAGCCACCCGTTTCTGCAAATAGGAGTACTTAGGTTTGGTGGTAATTAATGTATTTCTTCTAGTACATAGCTAGGAATTAATTATTTCTTCCTCTCTGTTTGTTACCTTATATCTCTATTATGGAATTTGCACAGTTCAACTCATTAGTTAGATATATAGCTATTTCTCTCACTATACTATGAGCACATTGCTTGTTCATGTCTAATTCATTCTTAAATCTTCCAATGTTGCCTCCCACCTGACCCCAAGTGCCGTGCCTTGTATGTGTAGGAGTAGAGAAAAGTTTGCTAAATTGAATCACATCAAAACCACAGAGAAAGTATGTTAGCAGGAAGAAATTGGAAAGTGATTTCTAGTAGAAGTTTTCAGGTTTATCTTCTAATAAGACAATAGCAATATGTTTTGATTTGAGATCTGATGACTCATTTTTATTGCTTTTGATTCTTCCCTTTTCTCTCTTAGTTTCTCTCTTCAGCATCTTAATGCTTGGCCACACAAATGCTTGATCTTTCCTACTAGTAGGAAATTGCCATGTCAGGAGTCTGTTGACTCTAGAAGGAAATCTGAAATGTTTCTCACCCTTGTCACCTCTTTTTCCTTTTGAATATCCCTTTCTTATTTGAACCTTACTCTTTTGTAGTAGTGTCTTGGTTGTCTCCCCTGACTCAGCTCTCCTTCGCCGTGGTCCATTTCTACATGCCCATAATACTATTTCTTTCTCTCATAGCTCTGAACATAGCACTTCCTTCATCAAAAACTTTTTTGCTGAATAGCTGAGCTCTAAAAACCTGAGATATGTGTTTGGTTTTGTGACCTAGACATTATAATCTGCACTGCTTTACTATACTTGGCCTGAGAGTGGCATTCTTTACCCTTTGAATTAATTAAGTTGTTTGGAAGCAGTAGAAACTACCTTTAGATCAAGTTGAGTGAATATAGTTGTTCACCAGACTCTGGCAACTCCTAAAATATATCTTTTGATTACCTAAATTACTATGCATGAAACATTCTTAAACAAAGTCTCTGTTGAATGGAATTTTGCCTTCCAATTTCACACATAGTCACTATGCCCCATTTCTTTATATCTAGATTGATAAATTAATAGACAAATGTTTGTAGAGCAAAAAATGTATTTGATAATTTTATATTGTGATTTCATAACTTGATGGATTTTTGTGTGTGTGTGTGAGGAAGACCAGCCCTGAGGTAACATCTGATACCAATCCTCCTCTTTTTGCTGAGGTAGATTGGCCCTGGGCCAACATCCGTGCCCATCTTCCTCTACTTTATATGGGACGCCGCCACAGCATGGCTTGACAAATGGTGCTTCGCTGCGCGCCCGGGATCCGGGCCTGTGAACCCCAGGCCGCTAAAGTGGAGCGTGAGCACTTAACTGCTGCGACACCGGGCTGGCCCCTGCTTAGTGGATTGTGTTTGTGGCTAAAAGGCTTTGCGTTATTTGAATATTACTTATTATTTGAGTACTACTATTAGTATAGTGTGCAGAGAGTTCAGAAGCTCCCCTTCTCAACTGGAATATCTGTAAAAACAAACAAACAAACGAACTGTGTACATTGCCTTATTGAATTTCTCAAATATCCCCGCCCCCACACATGCATAGCCTCCCTGCTCTGTTATCAAGATCCCCAACCACAGTGGTACATTTATTACAAATGATGAACCTACATTAATACCTTATAACCCAAAGTCCATAACTTACATTAGAGTTTTCTCTTGGTGTTGGATATTCTATAGGTTTGGACAAATGTTTAATGACATGTATCCACCATTGTAGTATTATAAAAAATATTTTCTCTGCACTAAAAATCTTCTGGTTTCCACCTATTCACCCCTCCTTGCACCTAACCCCTGGCAACCACTGACTGACTTTCCATTTTTAATGCCTCTAGATAATTTAAGAAGCTAACAGTGAGCTTCTGTGAGATCCCATCCTGAATAAAAATTTATAGTCCTAGCAAGCACTTAGAAAACGCAAATTAGAGAGCTTTTAATGCATGCTATTGATTTCAAAATATGTCCTAATATTGTCTAACTTCTTTATAGAAAGGGATAAATAAAAGTTTTGAGGTAAAATAATTCGGGGCATTAAAGGAGTGTGTTCTTGGCCCTTTAATAAGAGTAAAGCTTCATTTCTGCCTGGCGCACTATGAGGCGAGCTGCTGCACTACCACTGCTATTCAATAATTAACCGTCTTTCAGTCTTTATTAATGGTTAGATTATTTTCTATTTTGTAATTTTGCTATTAAAAATCATGGTTATTTTTTAATCAACTACATAATTTAAAGTGAAATTAAGGTTCACAGCATTATTTTCATTTCAATGTAAAATATGTACGTCATTTTGTGACTACTCTTTTGAAAGTTAACTATGAAAATGACTTCTTTCTACCACCATTTTTTTTTTTTTAATAATTGAACTTGAAGCATATTTTGTCTCACTGATTCTTCAAAGTTCTGGCTGTCAAAGGCTATCCTTTTTCCTCAGGGTTTAGAGAAGAAAAGAAGACTCTTAAATAATAAAATACTTAATTTTAATGCCTGTAATCTTTCTGTATGCTAATATTATCAAAGAATAAGAAAAATAACAGACCCATGACTGTAATTTTCATTCTTTTCTTTACTTGACCTCTAGGAAGGGAGTAATTTGATATAATCCATGTTTGTGGTTTTGATGGAATGACGATTTTGGTTAAGTTTTTTTGTTGTTTTCTTTCCAAAATGGAAGCAGATTTTACCCCAAACCATGGATTGGGCAACCACAATTAATCGATTGATCTATAAAATGAAATAATAATAATCTGTTCTTGCTGCTTTAAGTCATCTAGTTTGTGTTCTTGTATCAAAATATTCACCAGAAATTGTTGAGGCTATTTGCATTGTTCACTCATCATGCAGACAATGGAAATAATAATTAATAGAAAAAAATATATAAAAAATGCTTTCATGCTGTGACAGGAACTGAAAAAGAGTGTATTACAGTATTTCTATATGGTTTTGAGGCCACATGCTTAGACGGACTTCTACTGTATGTTATTGGGAAAATCATTCTCCATAGAGGTCTTTGTGACCCCCTGTTCAGCAGAGCACATGTTCTGTCAAGGAAAGTTTTATACCTGTGAATCTTTGATGCTTGAAAAAGTTACAGTATGGCGGGAATTTTAGAACCTAATTGCCTTGCCAGATAAATTTCTGTTGGTTTTTGTCAGAGACATCTTATGAGTCTTTCTTTCTAAGACATGTTTACCAGCACATTGATGAAAGGGGCTGTAATCACTTCTGTTTTTACTTGTACTGGAGGAATAGATTTTGGGAAAAACCACCCACTCGATCTGTCAGAATACTGAAAGACTTCTGGTTATGCTGTCATTGAATTTCAATCTCTATAAATTTATATTTTAAACTGGATTAAGCCATTATCATTATAGTATATAAGATGACTACCTACCGAGTTCTAACCATTTTTAGAAATTAAGAGTGCAGTTACAGATGAACAAGAATCAGAAAAGGGCCTCAGTTAAGTTCTCGTTCACTCCCATTTATTTTCCTATGGTATTTTTCATATGAAGAGTGATAAACTATGGAAACTGTAACAGATTTGGAAGTAAACGATATCTAAATTTTTCCTCTCAAGAATTAGAGCTTCAGTGTCCCTGTCACGCACTCCCTTAGCCTCCTGAACCCCTTACATCTTATTTTTACGAGTTGTTTAATAGCTGCCTTCCTTGGTCGAGTTGAATCTATCCTAGAGCAGTGACTAAGTCCGTTTTGTACGCTGCTTTATCGTCAGTGCCTAGCATGTGGTAAGTTATTGACAAGTATTTTAAAAATGAAGTTTATTTTACAAGTGAAAAATGAAAATGAGAAAAGAGCAGAAACTCCACAACTAAAATTAGGTTTCATGTCCAGGGTGTTCTTAACTGAATCTTTGAGTGACATTGACACTTGAGAGAAAAATGTTTTCCTACCCTAATTTACACATTCCTTCTCACAAATCTGCTTCCAGATCTATTAATAAGAAATGGTATTGAATTCGTTTGAGCTGGGGTGATCCTACTCAAAACAGAGCGTGGAAGCAACATCAGTGGTATAATTTGAGGGACAGCGAGAAGCCTGTCTGTTCAAAAATAGCTCCCACCTGGCTGCCACAGTATTTGGAATTCCCATCACTGGAGTTGTTTTGTTGTTGTTAAAGTGTCTCTGGGAGGCCCATTTAAACCTATTTATCCTGGTTGCTGTAAAAACAAAATGACATACTACCTCTTTTATGGAGCAGGACTTGTAATTATGAGTTATTATGTGAAAGGTAACCTTTTGATCAGTAAAATGACGTATAACGTACTATCGTTTTGTTGAACAGGCAGAGACTTTCCTCCTGAAAATTTGAGAAAGAGAAAAAAAAGCCTCTAAAAAGATGTTAACCTTCGGGTAAGGATTGGAATGTACTCCTCTAAGAAAGGTAAGGTGGTAAGAGATTAAACAATATTAGCTACGTGATTATTTGAACAAAATTTAAGAAAAAAAAGAAAGAAAAATGAAATATTCCTGAAGCATGGATGAACCTGTGGATCATGGAAATTCAATGTAATATTTATGTACTGTATCTGGATTATGGAATGGATAGGATGACAGGATCAGAGGTGCAGAGCAGTGATGGGTGGGACAGATATGGGAGTGAGGAAAGGGAGTTGCTTAGCAACCAAAAGGCCATCAAAGCAATGAGACCTTGTCAGAAGAGAAGCCTGGCTTATGAAATCACCATCTGCCCATTAGCTTCAGCCAGGAAGCAAAGGAGGAGTAGGTGTAGGGGTGGTGCAGATTTCACTTGTTTTACTTAGGGCTGACTGTGATGTTGTGATTTATAACAAGAAATATGTATTTGGTCTTCATCCCCGTTTCTGGCACAGAGCTCCTAAAACCCTTGGAATTTCCTAAGTGCTGAGAGCTGCAAAGGTATCTTTTGTTATGTTAATGAGGTGACTTTTGAACCGGACCTAAGGATGGGAGCTGGTTGCCAGGAGAACCAACCCTGCGATTAGAGGGTTAGAACTTTCAGTCCCACCTCGAGACCTTCTGGGAGAGGAGACGGGCTGGAGGTTGAACCAATTGCCGATGGCCAATGATTTAGTCAGTCCTGGCTGTGTAATGAAGCCTCCATAAAAACCCAACAGGGGAGGGTTTGGGGAGCTTCCGGGTTGGTGAACACATAGAGATGTGGCAAGAGGAGTGTGCTCTGAGAGGGCGTGGAAGCTCTGTGCTCTTTCCCCATACCGTGCCCTATCTATGCATCTCTTCCATCTGGCTGTTCCTGAATTATATCCTTTTATAATAACCTGGTAATCTAGTAAGTAAAATGTTTCCCTGAGTTCTGTGAGCCACTCTGGCAAATTAATTGAACCAGAGGAGGGGGTCATGAGAACCTCTGATTTATCTGTGGATCAGAATTACAGGTAACAACCTGGACTTGTGATTGGCATTCTGAGTTGGAGACGGTCATTGGAACCTCCAGTTGATAGCTGGTAGGTCAGGAGCGCAGATAACAACCTGGGCTTGTGCCTGGGGTCTGAAGTGGGGTGGGAGGTGTTCTTGCGGGACTGAACCCTTGACCTGTGGAATCTGATGCTCTCTCCAGGTAGATAGTGTCAGAACTGATTTGAATTGAGTTAAATTGGAGGACACTCAGCTGGTGTCCTGAGCGTTGCTTGGTAGCATGGAGGGAAAACCTCCCCCAACACACATTAGAATTGGGTGCTATTTGTTGGTGCTGGGAAAACACTCCACACACGAGGTGACCAGAAGTGAAGTGTGCTGAGTGTGGTAGGAGTGTGAGAGTAAAAGAGAAACACGGGAGGAGGGACTGGGTTTTTCCCCACACAGGTAGACTGAACTGGGTTTTTCCTATTGAGTGACTTTCTTGTTTTGAATTTACCTTTTCTATTTCTGCTTTCTCTTTGGTAAAGATGATAATTTGTTTTGCAGTGACTAGAAGGCAAAATCAGGAAAGAAAGAAAGTAATACATGAGTTACTCCCGTAATAAATATTCAGGGTCCTGAATCATTACAAAGTTGAGTCAATTTCTACTTGTTTTCTTAACCAGAATTTTCCTCCGCTGAATAAATGAATGGTGTGCAAGTGGAGGGGAAGCCAAAGGATGACTCGACCACAGCGTATAGATTGTGACTATTCATATTCCAATCTGGGCACTCCCCCTCCCGAGCCTTGCCCTTGGGCGGGTTATTTAACCTTTGTAAATCGAAATTTCATCTGCTATAAAAGGAAGATAATCATGGCTCCTGACTGTGAGGGTTAAATGAGCTAATGCATGAAGAGAGCACAGCCTGAGCTGCGTTCACAAACTCCTCACCAAATGTCAGCTGTTATTTCTCAGGCAGACAGCCCCTCGAGTCCGATCAGGTTGGAATGATCTTCGAGTTCAAGATGACCCAGAAATTCTTAAGATGTGTTTGGAGATACCAATTTTGACACCTTTCTAGGCATTAAAATATGGGTAATTATACAAAAACAGACGCCCCTGAGGGTTCCGAATTGCATCAGGAGGTAACTTGACACTGTCACAAGTGTGGGGAACAGGAAACCTTTGATCTCTGACAAAAGCAACATGTTATTATTGAGCCTGTTTTCCTCCCAGAAGATTTGAATCATGGGTGGTTTGTGTTTCACGTGAAGTTAACGCTAACTAACAGCTAACTTATTAGACAGATGCTGCGAACTATAATCCTGGAGAAGTTTAAATACTGCACGCTGGAGAATTGACTCAACAAACAAGCCGTGCTGGGCAGGCTAATTAAATACTCACCTTTTGAACTTCCTTCTTCCACATTACTGCAGATCTTTTAATTTTTTTTTCTCCAAACTCTGTCACTCTTTCAAAATTTTACTCGAGCATCTTCTAACAATAGCTTCTTTCCTTCAGCAGTAGAAAATCTTCTGACAGTAGCCTCTTTCCTTCCCTTTTACTGCTCAACTACTGTAAGTCTGGCTTCTGTCTCATCCACTTTACTTTCTCTCTGGGGACACTAATGACATCTATAGTATCAACTCTAAAACCAGTGGATGCTATTCGGTCCTTATTTGTTACTTTGATGCTGTTGCCCACATTACATGTTTTTCCCATTATTTATTCTCTTAGCTTTCGTGATGATATTCTCTCCTTGTTCTCGTAAATCTCTGACCACTGCTTCTTTGTCTGTTTTGCTGGGTTTTCCTCTTCCATCTCTTTAGTGCTTTCTGAAGTTCAACCCTTGGTCCACTGCTCTTTTTTTCTTTACATATTCTTCTTAGATGATCTCATATATCTACCATCTAGGCGTTAATGACTCCTAAATCTGAATCTCCAGAGTTTAGACTCTACTTTTCAGACATATTTGTGACCATATGTCCAAAGTGGAACATTTCCACCTAAACCAGCCCCATCACAAACATGCCCCCTCTCCTCATTTCCTGCCTTGGTTTAGAAAGCCCATTCACCTACACCAGAAAGCCCAGGAATAGTTTTCTACTCTTACTCCATATCAAACAAGGTCCAGTGAGATTTACTTCTAAATATTTCTCATTTTGATCTAAATGCCTGAGTCTTTACTGACGTGAGTGTCTTTATTATTTCAGTAGCCTTCTAAATGCCCTTCATTCTTACCCTGTTAGTAATGATGATGATAACAACCCTTGAATAGCGCTTACTCCATGCCAATCTCTAAGTGCTTTACTTACATTAACTCGTTTAATTCCCGAGACAAGTCCAAAAAGCAGATATTCTCATTATCCACTTTTTACAAACGAGATCATTGAGGACCAGAGAGGTTAAATAACTTGTCCAAGATCACAGAGCTTGTAATGAGCAGAGGCAAGATGTAAACCCAGGCGGTCAGGCTCGAGAGTCCATCTTCCTCACTGTTACCAGAGTCATCTATGTACAAGGAAATTGAACTACAGTGTGTTGTTCCCCTGCTGCCCATAGCCCACAGAATAAAGTGTAACCTCTTCAATGTGGCATAGAAGTGCTGGTCTCTACCTGTCTGTACCGCTTCACCTGCCACCTTCTACTTCACACTATATTCTAGCCACACTCACCTCATACTATATTCTAGTGATAAACACAGTACCAGTGATCAATTTCCTATGTTTCCATACCCATCATGCAGCTTGACATTCATCTTCTCATTCTTGTACTGATATATTTCTTTCTTTTTTTTTTTTTTTTTGGTGACGATGATCGGCCCTGAGCTAGCATCTGCCAATCCTCCTCTTTTTTGCTGAAGAAGACTGGCCATGGGCTAACGTCCATGCCCATCTTCCTCCATTTTATACGGGACACTGCCACAGCATGGCTTGCCAAGCGGTGGGTCAGTGCGCACCCGGGATCTGAACCGGCGAACCCCAGGCCGCCGCAGCAGAGCACGTGCACCCAACCACTTGCGCCACTGGGCCGACCCCTGATATATTTCTTAAACACACAGTTCACTATGCTGTAACAGTTTAGCCAGTTTGTTAAAATGGTATTCTAAGATGCCACTCCTCCCCAAATTCCTGGCCCTTAGTGTACATACACCTTCTTCCAGCTATTCAAACAAACGATAATCTAGGTACTGCTGTGAAGGGATTTTGCAGATGAAATTAAAGTACCAAATCAGTTGACCTTATAAGATAGAGATTATCTTGGTGGGCCTGACCTAATCACATGAACCCTTTAAAAGCAGAGAATTTTTTCCAGCTGATCACAGAAGAGGAAGTCAAGAGACTCAAAGCATGAGAACGATTTGATGTGCTATTGCTGGCTTGAAGATGGAGGACGACCCATGGCAAGGAATGAGGGAGGCCTCAAGGATGTGAAACCAGCCCCTGGCTGGAAGCCAGCAAGGAAGCAGGAACCTCAGTCCTACAGCAGCAAGGAATTGTGTTGTGCCAACAACAAACACGAGCTCAGAAGCTATATTTTAAATACAAGATCATGTCATCTGTGTGTAGAGATAGTTTTGCTTTATCCTTTCCAATCTGACTACATTTTATTTCTTTTTCTGCCTAATTTCCCTGACTAGAACCTCCAGTACAATGTTGAGGAGAGGTGGCAAAAGTGGAATCCGCCCCTTGTGTCTGAACTTAGCGGGAAAACCTTTAGTCTTTCACCATTAAGTATGATGTTAACTTTGGGTTTTGTGTAGATGCTGTTTATCAGGCTGAAGAAGTTCCCTTCTATTCTTAGTTTGTTGAGTGTTTTTTTTTTCATGAAAGAGTGTTGAATTTTGTCAAATGATTTTTATGCATCAGTTGAGATAATCATGTGTTTCTGTTGTTTATTGATATGTTATATTATACTAGTTGATTTTGTGGTGTTAAGGCTATTTATTTCAGGACTGGGATATATCCCACTTGGTCATGGTATATAATCCTTTTTGTATGTTGTTGGATTATTCAGTTTGTTAGTATTACACTGATGATTTTTGTGATTCATAAGGAACATTGGCCTGTAGTTTTCTTTTTATGTTTTGTCTGGTTTTGGTATGATGATAGAATAGGCTACAAAAGAATTAAATTTGAAATCAAAAACAGAATGAAATTTAGGAAATTCACAAATATGTGGAAATTAAAGAAAATAGTCATAAATAACCAATGGGTCAAAGATGAAATCACAAGTGACATTTTATTAAAGATGAATGAAAACAAAAAAAAAGCATACCAAAACTTATGTGATTCAGCTAAGCCAGTGCTTAGAGGGAAATCAATTTCATATGGGTAAAAACCTATATGGAAAAAGGAAAATAATCTCAAATCAATAACCTAACCTTTCACCTTAAGAAACTACAGAAGAAATGTAAACTAAACCCAAGCTAAACAGAAGGAAGGAAATAGTGAATGGAAATAAATGAGAGAGAGAATAGAAGACATTAAAGAAAATCAATAAAATTGAAAGTTGGTTCTTTGAAAAAATCAACAGAATTTATAAACCTTCATTTGTAGAATGACCAATAAAAAAAAGAGAGAAGACTTAAATTACTAAAATCAGGAGGAAAGAACATCAGTGTCTGAGCCCTAATTTCCTCATCCGTAAGATGAAAATTGTAACATATGCCCCATCAGGTTGTTGTAGGTGTTAAATGAGAAATTACTGACCACTGCCTGCCATGTAGTAGGCCGTTCAGAGAGATTGTTTCTCTCCTCTCTCTTTTATACTTCTGGTTCGTTTTACATCATTTAAATCTTTCCAAAGTCTAACTTAACAACCAGAAGTGATTATTCATCCTTGTTACAATCTACTACTCTGCTTATGTTTCAGTGCCTTCCATATTCTAATCCCGATTTACCTTTCCCTGTAGACTCCTCCCTACACTCTGGCATTAGTGCTTAGCTTCAGCCAAGCTGTTTCATTCACTTTTCCTTGTATTGCAAATGATATAGGGATTTGTTTTCCTGTATTTATCTATTTACTTTCTGGATTTGCTTTCCCTTTATCTCTGCTCTCTCACTGGTACCCTGCAGACTATTTTTTTCCCCTCCAGCCCAAACCAGAGCAGAGTCAATGAATCAAGGCCTTTCTTACTTGAGCGAAAGGCAGAAGCATTTGGCTCTTGCTAGCGGAGCAGTTTCTGGGTCCCCCACCCCTTATTTAAACAGCCTTCAAACTTCTCTCTGTCCTCATACTATACACCTTTCAGGACCTCAAGTCCTGCCTCCTCCTTTCACTCTTCATTCCTGCCCAGTTTGAAGCTCAGTCTATTTCTGTGTGTAATTATAATCAATTTACTTAACTATTTTATCTTTCAGTTTAAGTGCTTCATGACCAAAGCTTTAGTAAGGTGTGTGTACTAACATATCAGTATAATGTTACCTTGGGTTCAATGACAAACGTCAAAAGAAAGCACAATTTAAAAAGAGGTAAATATAAAAATAAGCAATACTTCAGAGAGGGATTAATAAAAGGAGTTTTTATGCAGTTTGTTCCTGCATAATTTTTTTCTTTTCTTTCCTTTTTTTTTTTTTTTTTGGTGAGGAGGACTAGCCCTGAGCTAACATCTGATGCCAATGCTCCCCTTTTTTCTTGAGGAAGATTGACCCTGGGCTAACATCCATGCCCATCCTCCTCTACTTTATGTGGGACGCCTCCACAGCATGGATTAGCAAGCGATGCGTCAGTGCGCGCCCGGGATCCGAACCTGCGAACCCCAGGCTGCCGCAGTGGAGCACGAGCACTTAACTGCTGTGCCACCAGGCTGGCCCCAGTTCTTGCATAATTTTGCCCACAGCTTCTAAAATAAAAGTGAGTTATGTTTTAAACTACGTTAGCTTTAGACAGCGTCTATTGAATGAATATCTCTGTAAAAGATTAGGAAACCAGCACATACACATTTTCCTACTTCCTGTCAAACAACTTCGTCCTATTTTTGTCAGGCGTATAACTATTTTTTACATTTTCCAGGTTTACAGTACATACATTCTTAAACTACCCTTTTAAACTGAGCAACAAAATATCTACATCCCTTTAAGATGATAAATATATTTTGCAGCATTGGTTCTATGGATGCATTGTGTAGTCCGTTGCAGGGCTGGGTCATAGTTTATGGAACCTGTGTCCTATTCTGGGATGTATGTGATATTTTCCATTTTTCCTATATAAGCAATATTCTGATGATCATTCTCATAGCTAAATATTTGCTCACATACTTAATTTTTTTCTTCCCTAAGTTTATGAAGAAAAAACAAAGATAAGTTTAAAAATTTAAGTCTGGGTAATCATTGGCTATCATGTTGACCAAGCACACAGGAATTTCAATTAATGTTTACTAAACCTACTGTAGTTCACCTGTAAAATTAAAATGTAATGTCTTTTTCCCTGGGGTTTTGAAAGTTGCACTTAGATAACGTTTGAAAAAGATCTGCTATCAAACAGTGCAGTGTATTACTAATTTCATTGTCAAGGCAGTTTTATGAAACCACTGCCACCACAGCACAGCTTTTATGGTTTATTACCTTTTTTTTTTTTTTTTTTTTTTTTTTTTTTTTTTTTGTGAGGAGATCAGCCCTGAGCTAACATCCGCCAATCCTCCTCTTTTTTCGCTGAGGAAGACGGCCCTGGGCTAACATCGGTGCCTATCTTCCTCCACTTTATATGGGACGCCGCCACAGCATGGCTTACCAAGCAGTGCGTCGGTGCGCGCCCGGGATCCGAACCAGCGAACCCCGGGCCGCCGCAGCGGAGCGCGCGCACTTAACCGCTTGCGCCACCGGGCCGGCCCCTGGTTTATTACCTTTTGACGTAAATGACTACTTACAAAAACTGAAAACACTGAAAATGTCAGAACGGTCCTGGGTTCTACACATCCCTGGCTTTACAGACTCTAACAGATCGTGAGGTTTCAAAGTGGGCCATCATTAGGAGTTCCTAACACATATCTTTTGGGAACAATGCATGATAATAACTTTTCCAAATATTTCATTTATTGACTATTGTATTCTAAATTACAAATTTAAAAATTTAATATGCAGGTTATTATTCCCATAATTGCAGTATAATCCCACCGATTGTAGTGATGGCATTTTGTGTACTTAAGAAAAAAATTGTCAGAGCTTTTGCATGTACATTGTAAATATAGACGTTAAAATAATCACTGTTAGCTAGTTAGTGAGTACCTTTCATAATATTTCCAAATGATACACTGAAACACATGACTTCACAAAATGGGTTAAGTTTGGAGGAATTTATTTTTAAGAATCTACCTGAATATGTGCTTAGGTTAAAGGAGAGGCAATGTGTATTAATAATTCAAAACGCCACTGCATATACTTGCCTAATTAAAAAGGGCTCTTCACTGAACTTGTTGAGTGGAGTGGAGTGTCTGTACGTTACTAAAGTCTCCGCACCGTTGGCTTTCCTCTTCTATTTAGAAGTGTTTAGCAGAGAAGCAAATGCTATTGTAAATATGCCACAGCTTTGCAGGGGATAGACAGTTAAACAACCATTTAAGATCCTACTATGTAGCGGGCAGTCTGCTAGGTGCTAGAGGCCCCAAGATGAACGCTTTGTGGTTTCTGTCTTTGATGAGTTTAGAGAGAGATGTTTAGAGTATACAGTTTAGAGGGAGAGATAGACTCACAAACAGGTCATCTCAGTATAGTAGTTTTAAATTCATGCCCAGGCAGAAGCATTCAAAGTATTTTGGGGAACAGAGTATTGACCCTGTCTGGTAAGATAAGATCATGCCTGAACTGAGTCTTCAAAGATAAAAGCTAGCCACGTAGAGGGCAATCCACACTCCTGGAGGGACATGAGCAATTTCAGCCCTGTTTTATGTCTAGTCCTGCCCTGGCCAGTATGCTGAGTACAGTTGTGCAGTCAGTGCACTGAAGCCCAGCCCTTGCTGCTCTGACTTGCATTCTTATGCCGTTTTGTATTCATCTGCCTAGAGGAGGCACCTTTCTGTCATTTCTTTATTGAGAGTGGTGGCTTTTTGTATTCATTCACTCAGAAGGGGCACTTTCCTGCAATTTTTCCAAAGACATCATACTTTTTTTTAGCTTGGTACTGTTGGTCAGAAGGCAAGGCTTTCTCTTTATATCATTTTTAACTCACAGATTTTCTAAGCATCTATCAGTCCCTCACCCTCTCTTCTGGAAGCTTCCAACTATCCTGAGCTTTCTGCCTGTGGGTTGTCAACAGCTAGCAGATTGAGAAGTGGATGGAGAAGGCTGGTCTTCACTCTGGGCTGTCTCTCCGTGGTGTAGATCAAGGTCAATACAAACCCAAAGAAACATGGACAACTGGCTGACCACTTAAGGGAGTGGTTCTTACAAGGGACAATCGCATCCTGAGTTAGTTTCCAGAAAAGTTAGCTTCCGGGGGCTCATGGCTTCTCCACTATCTTCTCCTTTCTACATGGTGCCTCCCCATCATTTTCACGGATTCCTCTCAGCTGGTTGCTTCTATAGATTCTGCCAGTGGAAAACTTCCTCTGCCGTCAGCCTCCAGCCTCTGAGTCTCTCTCTCCTGCATTGTCCCTGGGCTTTGTTTATCTTCTGCAGCAGGTGAGACACCTCTACCTATCCCTGTGCAGGCTCAGGAGATAGAAGGGGTCCCCAGGCAGCACAGCTGGAAGAGATCCCTAAGTTCAGAGAAGGTGTGCATGTAGGAAAAAAACGAAAGTTAAAATTTAGAAATATGTGTCAATTATATCTCACTTTTAAAAATTTAGAAATATTGTATTACCACATGTATATATGCTGGAAATCACCTGCATAAGAATCATTTGGGAATACCTAGGAGAGTGTATAGTCACTTAGTTTAACTGAATAAAGGATTCATGTAAAACAAGTCTCTGAGAAATAGGTCTAGTACTGGTAATAAATCCCAGTCGGATATCAGAGCTCCAACAAGCTAAGAGATTAACTTTAGCCACTATCTTTGAAGTTGTTAGGCAAACATTAACCCATAGATAATAAAAGATTGATGGTAAGTAGTTAAAATTCTTTTTCTACTCCTTGGGGGAGACACAAGGAGGCCCCTAAGTGTATTTAGAAGCTTTTAAATTTCTGTTTGGGTATTTCTGAGGAGCTCCAAGGAGAATGTTGCAAACTGGGACGCGTGAGTTTGAACAGAAGTTGTGTGATCTTCGGGGAAGTCCCAGCCCAGCGAAGTCCTGCTTTTACTTAGAAGTTGGACACAAAAATCTGATCTCCAAGAAAACCAGCAGCAGTTGTACAGCAGCAATCAATTGGCAAGTAAAATATGCATTTCAGAGAGGAAAAGTGCTGGGATAGAATTATCCGGACAAACTGGAGGATGAATTAATTTGATCGGGGCTCCTAGAAGAGGTGGATATTGAGATGTAAGTATGACCTAGAGAGACTGAACAAATACCGCTCCTCAGAGTAGGCAGGTTCAAAGTAATTTCTGGCAAGGTGACCAAAAGCCTGCAGACGCTCTGCCACCGCCCTACGCACCACCTTATGGCAGTGCTTCATAGGTGTAGGCTGAGGACCGCTTGTAGCACAATCACGTGGGGCACTGTGAAATGTCAGACCCCTGGGTCCTACCCTGGATTTACAGCATCGAAATCTCTGAGAATGAAACTCAAGAATCTGTTTTGGTAACAACCCTGAGTAATTCCTAGGTCCGTTACTATTTAAGAGTGATTGACTTGTAGAATACTATGTACTATATATAGTACTGACGTGAAACGTATAGGAGCCTGTTCACACAAGTTACACGTGTAGACTTGAAGATGTAGAAATTTCATGGTGTGCATATACCTCTTCATGGGAGGACGATGGAGATGTATTGCTACTTCGAAGTAAGAATACACCTACCAAGCCAATATGCCTTTCATTTAGGTTTTTCCTCTTTAAACTAAAAAAAATTAAATAGAGTGTTTTATATAGATGAACTGGGATGAACTGGGAGTGGATAGATGAAGAAGAAGGGAAAAAAATTTGGTGTTCACATAGTAGCCTGCTTATAATTAAAGCCATAAATGTGGATAAGTAAATTGCGCTGAATAGTATGGTGGTATGCTGGTAAAAATGTTGAACCACTAGCTCTTCAGGAACGAGTCCTGATTTGTAGAATTTGCTGATTCTTGTGGTATAAATACTTCTACATTTGTCAATTTCAAGCTCCTAATGATTTAACAACCAGTTAGCAAAATTCCCAAAATTTTATTAAATCAGTTCTTATGAACCAATACCAGCCAGCTCCACTGATTTTATTTATAAGCTATCATATTTATACCTAGTTTCTCAAAGTTAACTTTTTAACTTATTTATTATATGGAACAGTCCATAGTTTCCTCTCCACGTCCAAGCCAACATTCATATGTCCATGTAATTTTTTCCCTTTTGCTGCTCTTTGTGTATCGTTATGATTTTGAAATGTTAACATTCCAGTGCACTTTTCATTCAAATTATTTTTCTAGAATTACACATCCCTAACGTGCTTTGAAAAGGAACAAAGAAACCTTATAATAGTAATGAAAAACTAACAATAACCACTAGATGAAGTAAGTTAAAGTTATTTTTAAAAAGTACTTATAAAACTGAATGGCATTGATATATCAGATGCCATCTGATTCGTTTTCAAAAAATTTTCTCTTTTGCAAAATAATTTGGTGCATAGACTTGGAAGATAAGGAGGTATCTGGCTCAATTGCTAGAAAACTCTAAATAACTGTGTTTGATATTCACTGAGAAGTGGAGGAGTGATATGCTCTGGCAGCCACTGGGTCTGGCAGGGAAATATTTGCTGTATAATTTTCTGAAAAGAAAGGAAAGGCATAGGAGAAATCTGGGGAGATCCTTTAACAGTACCCGAATATAATCACATAAAACCTTTCGGAGTTGGAGAGGTTAGTGAGAAAGACAGATATATTTTAAGAAAGCTCTCCATGATAATTCTGATATAAGTATTAGATAACCATCCATGGGCTGCACCCCCTGTCTCTGCCCCACTCACCCTCCCTTCAGAAGTGCTTTGGTAGGATATAAGCAAAACATTAGATTAGACTTATGATTAATTAGGTTCTACCTGAAAATGCTATTTTTAGAGGAAGTTAGGTATTAGGAATTTAATTTTTCAAAGTGCCATTAAATTGTTCTTCTAGTGAGTAATTCAGCTAAAGTAATGTAGGCTAATTAGTAGGGAAGAATTTTACGGTGACATGGGTTAAAAATGCTAAACATCTGGGTTATATGTTGTTACGGACTGAGCTGTGTCCCCTCCAAATTTATATGTTGAAGCTTTAACCCCCAATATCACTATGTTTGGAGATAGGGCCTTTAAGGAGGTAATTAAGGTTAAACGAGGTCGTAAGGAGTGACCCTAATCTGATAGGACTGGTGTCTTCATAAGTAGAGAATGGGCACCAGAGATCTGTGTGTGTGTGTGTGCACAGAGGACAGGCCATGTGAGGACGCAGTGAGGAGGCTGCCATCTGCAAACCAAAAAAGAGAGGCCTTGCTAGAACCCAACCTGCTGGTGCCTTGATCTTGGACTTCTTGCCTCCAGAACTGTGAGAAAATAAATTTCTGTCATTTAAGCCACCCAGGTTGTGGTATTCTGTTATGGCAGCCCCAAGCAGACTGATACATATATATCCTAACATGATGCATTTTATTACTTTCAAGCATATAAAATAATTTAAAACAGGCCAAGTATCCTTTTAACAACCTCTACCATAACAATAACAGCTTACACTTAGAGAATTCTTCTTCTTCTTTTTTTGGGGGGAGGCAGGCATAGTCTCAGTTCTTCTGCTAGTTTCAACCCATCTAATCCTCACAAGACGATAAAGTTGGTACCTTATTGTTTTCCCTGTGTTACAAGATGAGGAAATGGAGTTTCAAGAATTTGTTTAATGCCATAGACCAAGGAAGTGGTAGCATCTTTGAGTCCATCGTTCTGGCTCAGGAGTCCAAGCTCTTACTCACTATGCTACAAAAGTAATTCATTTGAGAAATAGGATTATCTTGTGCTTCTATAAACAGGTTTGTTTTCCTAAAAGCAAAGTGTTTACCTAAATTGCTTGTCATCTTCCTCCATGAAGTTACCGTTTGTACACGTTATTCTCAAGGGGATAAAGGTAAAGGGTAATATTAGAAATTTACCTAGGCTTCTTTAAAATATATCCCTCCTGACCCCTCCTCTTTTAATATAAAGAAAATATATTTCAAGATTTAGATGGAAATAATTTAAGTCAGGACTCTGTTGTCCAATTATCTGTCTTATTTTATTTTAAATGTAAATTTTACTCTTCGAAAAGTAATTTAAGGTGGATTTTAAAATAAACATGTACATAACTATGATAGGGTCTCTTGTGTATTCCTATGTGTGGGAACATTGAGGATAAAAAATGAAGTTAGGAATCACATGGTAAGGGAAAAGTGGATGTCCTGCTCACCAGGGATAAGATGGTCTGTGGACATGCACATCAAATTGGCTCTGGGAGTTTTGGTATTTCAAGGATAGAATGATCTAGTAACTTGCAGAGATCTCCTTGTTGGTATTATTCACTTTATCACTTTGTAGTACATTTCATTTTCGTAACTCTGGTTAACATTCTGCTGTAGGACAGAAACAGTTGATTTCTTAGAATGAATAATAATGGATCAGCAGGATTTCATAAATTTATTCCAGTGCAATTTTGCCTTGTGGCCCTAACTTTCCCTACAGCTGGGTAATTGCAGTATCCCACATGTTCTGGCTTCATGAAGAGGAAGAAAGGGCTGGCTACTGACCTATTTTTTTTTTTTTTTAAGTATCTATATCTGATATAAACATATAGCTTTCCTGTCTAAAACAAAGGGTGCCTTTGGTGGTCATCAAGATCCTTCCTGTTTTTGCTATATTTGGTCTCTTCCCCTCTGGCTTCTCAACTCCTTCAGGTCCCTCGTCTTCCCATCTGCTTGATCTTTGCACCTCCCATCTCGCCCCCTCTTGTAAAAATCATGCTCTTGTCTCTGACGGTGTAAGATCTTTAGTACCTTTGAGGATTCTTCTTTTCTTTTTTTTCATGGGAACAAAACTGTCCAGAGATTTATTTTTGGTTCCAATAATTAGAATTCAATTTATTAAAGTTACAAGTTCAAACACTTAGTATTTCCTTAAGAGTAAGTTCTTATTTTTAGCTTACAAATCTTACTATTGTAATTTTTAAGTCTAGCAACTTTTGACCATCATTTTTAAGTACTTTTGGAATAATATTTGGTACCATTTTAAGCTTAATTAGTAAACATCTTCAAATATACTTAGCTGAATTTATAAATTAAATATGTTCAATATTCTTTTTAAATATTTCAATTGTCCAAAAGGAAAGACATGTCCAAAATGAAAAGATCCTCCTTTTTTTTTTTTTTTTTGTGAGGAGATCAGCCCTGAGCTAACATCCGCCAATCCTCCTCCTTTTTTTTTTTTTTTTTTGCCGAGGAAGACGGCCCTGGGCTAACATCGGTGCCCATCTTCCTCCACTTTATATGGGACGCCGCCACAGCATGGCCTACCAAGCAGTGCGTCGGTGCGCGCCCGGGATCCGAACCAGCGAACCCCGGGCCGCCGCAGCGGAGCGCGCGCACTTAACCGCTTGCGCCACCGGGCTGGCCCCGAAAAGATCCTCTTTTTGCATAGTCAATATTTCCAATTAATATGTCAAGCTTATAAATACTTCTGATTTTCTTAATATTTACATAAAATGGTTTAACTTTAGTTGAACCTGTCCTGTGACACCTCATCCTCAAAGATTATGGGTTTCTGCTCAGCTTCCAGCTGGCTGTCACCTGCTGCTGAGAATTTCCTTTAGGGGAAAAGTCATTTAAATATGGATATCATTCAGTGCAGCCCCCTTCTTCAGTTTCTGCCTGCTTTTGGTCCCTCTCCATTGCTTTCAAATTGTTGTTTTTTATAATCTGTCCAAAGTTTTCAATGTTTTCTGCGAGAGGGTTAGTCTGATATCAGCCACTTTGTCATTACCCAAATTGGACCTCTTAGGCTCTTGGTTTGTTAACCTGTCAATGTTTATTTCTCTAGCTGACGGCTAGAGAAATAAAGATACCACAGGCAATTCCCCAACAACAAATAACGTCTTTTTTCACAGGCAAAGCTGGAAAACTTAAATGCAGAATGCATACCTGTCTTGTGTCATACCAAGAAAGTAAAATGTTTGAAATTCTATTTTGCGGCCAGCAAAGCCACTGGCCTACTAGCAAGACTAAAGAGAGGCTGCTTTTCACTCGTGTGACCAGCGGTGCTCTGGAGCTGGCAGTGGCCCAAAGTTGGCCTTTCAAAGCTGCACCTTAGAACCGATGTTGCATTTTGTTCTTCTTCAAGTGGCTCAGATACCTGACAAATAGCAGAATATTGGCCTGTTAGCCTGCAAAAACAAATGGATATACTTTTAGCATTTAGAGACACTTATGCAGACTTCCATAGTTGTAAATTCTGAGTTTAAACCAATGAGAGAATTTGTCATTACTCCACTCGAAACATATTCCATTAAAATACTTCATTAAATGCTGTGGATAAAAAGTAGCAAGGAACAAGTACAGAGAAGGATGATGAAGGAGAAGATCATTTTCAATAAAACATTACACATAAAATGTATCTGAGAAAAAGGAAGAAAGAAAAATAGAAAGATGGGATAACCATCTCAAACAAAAGTTCTCTTTTGTGAACTAATCTAAGCTAATTTGGCTGGCCAATAATTTCATTTCACATGAATAGAGAGATATGGGGGGCTACATGTTCCCTTCTCACCTTCATGTTACCAGGTGATATTCTATGATGAAAGCAAGTCTGAGCCTAGGCTGCTTAATGTACAAACATTTACTGGCAAATAAGAACAAATACAGTCATGTAACCTATTCTTGTTACCTCTGGAGCAGCCATCTCTCTGTCCTCAGCCTCTCTGACAGGCACCTTACATGAAGGATTCAACCTGAGGCCAATGCAACAATATTTTGATGGCAGGGTCAGCCAACTCTTACTGGTGTCAAATGACAAGAGTTGTCCTTGAAATGGAGTGGCCCAAGGCCTTTGAAATCCTGAATCTCAAGTGATTCCCAATTTGGGTTCACTGAATTTTTATACCTTCCTCATTTTGTCCCACATTCTCTTTCCAGTCAATCACATATTTCAGAAACCATTCATTTCAGCAATGAAAACACTGCTAAGATTTCTTTGTGATTAACAAAACTTCTTGTGAAGATTTTGGTATATTTGAAGTGCTTAAGTGCACTTCCTGAATGTGGAATCTGTTTCAAATGCTAACTGATTGCCCTGCCTTGAGGATCGAAGTGAACCTATACCTGTATACATTACACTGCTTCTAGATGGATTTTAAAAGCAATTTATTACACAGATAATATAGCACTCTCAATGACAAACAGATTTGTCTAGAATCCCTTAGCCCAAATGAATAGATCTGAATCACCACCCATAGACTGAGGGTAGACATTGCTAATGAATAATTAAGTGCTTTTTTATTAAATATAGATTCACAGTCTTCAGCAGCAAAGGCAGCCACTACAGATCAGAATTCTTAGTCAAGATATAACTTGTCATCCTAGCCTCAGTCCTTAGTTGGGTATCAGACATTTATTTTATTTAAACATCTAGGTAAAACCAACATTCTCCATTTCACACATTGTCTGGCAGCCGCTTCAGACAATACATGTTTGACATTTGCAACCATTAAGCATTTGTTTTTTTTTCTAATGGAGACGAATAAAGTGGGAGGCAATTCAGTCCTAAGCATCACAGCTTTAAGAGAAGTCAACTTCGCAGATGATTGCTTAGAAGCGGTAGCAGCCAGAGACCACCTCTGAGGAAAATAGAGATAATTACAAACAACAGTCACAGCTGTTCACGACAGCCCTCAGAACACATCCTCAGCAGGAAAAGATTGCAACTAATGCATCAGATGTTCAGCCACACTCAGTCACTCTGATGGACCCAGAGTGTAGAAAATCTATAGATAAAGCCAACACTCACAGCAGGAAAGGTCAGAGTTCAAGTCCATAGTTTACCTTGCATGAGAAATTTTTAATCGTTTCAGAATTAAGGCCTAAAGGCCTAGGTTATTTTGTGTAAGAAATATATTATCTAAGGGTTACTTATCAATCAACTCTGCAAGATTTCTTCCCATACTTTAACATTTCCTATTGATGGCACTTGAATCGTTATGCTTATTTTTCCCAACTGCATAAAGAACCACCCTTCGCACTAATATTGTGCCCTGCATTCTATAGTTCCAAAACCCCTTAAGAAATACTTCATTCCTCCTAGATGGGGACATATAACTTTCAGTAGCCAAGGGCTAAATTATGTTGCATCTTCTCCAGAAAGATAATTCTGATGTATTTAAGAATATTCCTTTTTGGAAACGCTTATTCATTTAATTTCCTGTGAAGCATATTTAATATTGGGATTGTTTAGAAAGTGTCCCTTTTCCTCTAATTTCTTTTGCATTAATATCTTACCGAGCCCTCAAGATAGCCAGCAACCATGACAAGTCAAGTCACACAAAAAAATAAACCATGCATAGAAATAATAGCAGAAGTCCAACAGATTAATTCAAATTCTGATAAAATCACATACAATTTAAACAAACATACTTCATACTACTTTGAAATAAGCAGCATAATCAGAATATATTAAAATTTATAAAGAAGATAGAATAAGATAATTTTGCCATTGCCTCTTTTCTTTGTGTTCCAAATCTGCATATCTTGATAACTTAAATTACATGCATTTGAAATGTTTATCATCACATACAAAAAAAAGACAGGGTGTTTTTTTTGGCAAAATGTTAGTATATAGGGTGTTTGCTTAATGTGATGCTGAAATACAGAAAAATACTGATGATTTGGTTTTTGTTTGAAGTGGATGCAGGTTAGGTGGTCTGTAGCGAGATTTAGCTGGAGGTATCCATTTGGGAGACAAAATCATACAGGTTAGTTGCAGCCTTGGCCGGAAATGAGCTTGCATGGGGCAAGTAGAGAGGGAGCAGCATCTCCTATCCTAAGTGCAAAGGAAAGCCAATAATGTGTGTGTAGATTTAGATAACTTAAGCAGAGGGGAGGGACATTGAGGGAATTCCTGCATCATAGTTTCTCTTTTCTCTTAGAAGAAAGGTGAGGTCAGTTTCAAAACCCATAGTGATAATTTCTTCTTAGAAGTCTTGAAAGTAGCCCCATTTCTCTTTCAAACCTTTTTTCCCCCATATCTGTTTTCCCTGGGGCTAATGGTGATTCGGGGGGAACTTAGTAGAAAAACTTACTTTTGCTGTACTCCTGGACCTATATCAATGTGAAGATAGGACATGAGTAAAATGATGACAATAGGAAAAACTGATTTCATACCTTCCTTTTCCCCCATCTTTCATGTGTGTCAATTAATCAACAAATTAAGCATCTTTTGAGTATATCCAATGAATTCTACATATAAAATATAGTGTTTCCAAAGCATTGTCACATATAATATTTTACTTGAATCTGAACAATAATCCTAAAAGTAGAAAGGGAGCACATTCTTATTATTAATAAGATACTAATGGCATCTCGTATTTATAGAGCATCTTATGACATGCAAAGTGTTTTCATATAATTTTCTCATTCCAGCTTCAAACAAATCATCAGAGTATCAGGACAATTTGCAAGAGAATAAATATGAGTAGTTAGTATTCACAAAAGTTGTTCAAGGTCACTTATGACCAAAGAAGTACAAATTAAAATTACCAGAAAACATTTTCACCTGTCAAATCATTGAGGCACTGATAGGCTCAATTTTGTCAAGGGCGTGAGTGGGTGGAAAGGTACTGCTCTCGGCTGCTGGTGAAGTTCTAGTTCCTTACACCCTTTCTGAATGACATTTTGGCACTAGGAGTTTATTCTGAGGAAAAATGGGAGATATAAACAAAGGTTTACATGTAAATGAATTCATTACAGAGTTATTTATAACACAGAATATTAGAAACCACGTTTATTTGGGCAAATGTAGTGTGAGGCAGTCATCTTGGAACATGAGGAGACCTTGCCACTGGAGACCCAATGAAGTCAAACCAAAGTTGGAAGAAGGCTGGGCTCAGAGCCACCCTAGTCATCTGCACTGCACATCCCTGGAGTTCCATATGAGACAAATAAAATACTTGTGTAAGGCACTATTCTTTTGGGATTCAGTTGTTGCAGCCCAACCTAATTTTAACTGGCATAGGTATTAAATTTGCTTGTTTGTGTAAGTATGCATGCATTTATTTAATATCTAAAAATGTGCTTTAGGAAACCTCCCAGTCCCTTTATCATAAGCATAGAAACTATGTTATTAGGGAAAGAGTAGGAATGAGCCTCCCTGATAATAACTGACTTGGTAGCCCATTGCAAAGCCAATAGATATTGAAAACCTAAAGTTATTTAAAAAACGATCAAAATGTATGTCTGATTAAACTGGCTAGGTGATATCCTTTATTCTGATTCTAAGGCTTGATGATCCTGAGATTTCTTTTTTTTTTTTTTAAAGATTGTATTTATTTATTTTCCCCCCAAAGCCCCAGTAGATAGTTGTATGTCATAGCTGCACATCCTTCTAGTTGCTGTATGTGGGACGCGGCCTCAGCATAGCTGGAGAAGCAGTGTGTCGCCGGTGCGCGCCGGGGATCTGAGCCCTGGCCGCCAGCAGCAGAGCACTCGCACTTAACCACTAAGCCACGGGGCCGGCCCCTGAGATTTCTTTTAGCTTTATAAGTCTCTGGTTGATTTAGCAGCCACGTTTATTATTTGAAGAAAGCAAGAAAGATGGTGTTAAATGTTGCTCAAAGTGGAATTGAGGTTTTAATTATTACAGGACATATGGGGGAAAGAGACACCGAACAGCTCAATTCCAAGTCTGAGAATTTTTCAGTGAATATTTAAAAACACAGCAGTGTGCCTGTTCAATTAGGAAGCTGTTGGTGTGTTTGCTTGCTTTCATTGGGTAAAATTTTGGCCACTCAAGTCATTAAAGCACTTCCAAATGAATAAAGAGAAAGTTTTTGCAAAGTTCTAATTAATGCTCGTTTAGTTTTCACTTGAACAAAATGGATGCTACAAAAACTATGTAACATTTTTGGCTAGTCTTCTACAGATGTGTATTTTGTAATGTAAATTAAAGGCCACCATAACAGTTAATGAAATCTGCAAAGTTAAATTCAGTGTATTGGGCGGTAGGAAATTCTCAGATTTCTTCTCTCTCTGAATTTTTTTTTTTTTTGTGAGGAAGATTAGCCCTGAGCTAACATCTGTCGCCAATCCTCCTCGTTTTGCTGAGGAAGACTGGCCCTGGGCTAACATCCATGCGCATCTTCCTCCACTTTATATAGGACGCTGCCACTGCATGGCCTGACAAGCGGTGCCTGGGTGCGTGCCCGGGATCCGAACCCTGGGCCGCTGTAGCAGAGCACGCGCACTTAACCGCTACTCTACCGGACTGGCCTCTCTCTGAATTATTATAATGAAGATGGCAGACTTCTTAACTATTAAAACATCTTTACTTAAAGAACACAGTGTTTCTCTTCGCCCTCAGGTGCCCTCTCAGAAGACCTTGTTCTTTCTTTTGCAAGTGACAACCCCCACGCTGTTTAACTTTTCTATAGCATCTTACATTATTTAATACTTTCTCCCTTCTCCCTCTCTCCCTCCCTTCCTTCTTTCTTTCCTCTGTTCTTGCTCAGTTACCGAGATCAAAATGTTGGTGCTACTACAGATAAGGACAATGGGAAACTGTGGCTTTATTTGGGCAGCCAAATCGACCTAAAATATTCCCTCAAATGAATTTGCCCACTTGGACACTGGCAGACATGAACCTGCAGGGCAGAGTCTGTACCTGTAAGCTTACCCTGCAGTGCAGAGCAGAGAATGCCTGTGTGTCCTGTGGACGTGTGACTCTAAAACGGAGCTCTGCCCTTCTGGAAACACCCTCGGCTCTTGGTCTCTGTTACAGCTCACTCTCCTATTCCTCTCTCCCTCTCTACACCTCTAATCCATCTAGCTTCTTCACTGCTGCCTCCTCTTCCTCTACCTTGCCACCCTGAGATGTGGATATTCCTGAGGTTCAGTCTTCTTCCTTATACCCGCTCCCTTGGGGGGGGTCTCTTTTTCCACTTGTGGCTTCACCTATTCTGAAGGCACCTATTCTGAAATATATTTCTCCAGTTCTGGCTTCTGGGCTCCTCACTGCACATCAGTACTAAAACTCATTTTTAAAACTAAACTCATTCTCTTTCCCCCTATAGAAACCATCCCTTTGATGTGCACATTTTTGCTACTGTATCACCACTCTTCCCGTCACCCAGACGCAGAAAGTCCGATATTCCTTCCTCTAATCAGACATTCCTTTGCCATATCTCCTGCATCCATCCTTCCCTTTCCATTCCCACTGATAGCGCACTGACTCCATCCGCTCGCTGCCAGATCACTTGCAGCGAATATGAAAGGGTTGCACAGAGATTAGTTGATGTTTGCTGTGTGTTCAGCCTCTCCCTCATCCAGTTCACCCTGAGTACATCAATCTTCTTTAAGGTTATTCTCCCTCGCCCTTGGGATTAAATCTCTTTATTCTGCATTTGAGGGCTCACACAGTTTACCTTTTATATACCTTTCCAGCTAATCTACTTTTCTCACACAAACTTTCCATTCCAATCTAACTTCACTCATCACTATTCCTTTGATGTTGTTTTTCCTCCGCATCTTTGTTCAATTGTTTCTCCCTACCCAGAGGGTCTTCAACATATTTCTCTTCCAAAACCCTACCCCTTTTTTAAGGTCCAGCTGAAATTTCACCCCCTTTCATGAGCTTCTTTCAACATGAAATTATGTATGCTGCCCTTTAAACTCGATGAATTTTTATAACATTTTTTGTTACTTATCAGTTTTATGATGCTTTTTTATGTTATGTCTTTTAATGTTTTATCTCTAGTTTTAGATTTTAAGCTACTTGAGGGCAAGGAGTTTATTTGTATTTTCTGCAATTAATAAGAAGGTTCAACGTATCAGTTTACTGATTGTTATCTGGAGATTATTGCATCTGTTGTAAAAACTTTTCACCTTCCTTCTGTCCATGAGTAATGAGTGATTCTGAAAGTTATTATTCAAAATAGCTACCTACATAACAGAGACTGAATTTTTCTTGATGATATATGTACTTAGCTTTTTCCCCACTTGGGATGTCAATGTACGTTTTAGTCTATTATTAACTTTATTCCACTCTTGGTGGACTCTTGTGGTCTTGAGCTCTAGGGGTCTATTTATCTTTGGTAAATAATATCATCATGCACAAAAGTCAGTCTCAGGCAATCAGTAAAATGAATTTCCCCATTGTATAACCACATGCAAAATTGCCAGATTTAAACTCTGGGAGGACAGGGTCTGTCCCATTGGAAGGTTTTCCTGTTACAATCCATGAAGCTTTGAAGAAGTTTTCAACGTTAAAAGTAACATGTATTCAAGTCAGGGTCCGACAAAACTAATAAAAACACTTTTCTCAGAAAGACAGTGTGGTCATCTCCTTCCTGGGAAATGATCTTTTTTCCCCCCAAATGATGTGTGTTGACAATTAAGGTAACAGCAGATTTCTTTTCAGCTTTTGAAAACAAGAGTTGGAAGCTGGCAGTAAGAAAACCAGTACAATGAAAGCAACTGCCTAATAAAAAAGCCACATTCCTTAAATTTCAGCATGGAATCAAAAAATTGTAAATACATGGAATTCAAGTTCTTAAAAGCAGTTCACATAATTTGCTGTACTTATACTATTCTTTTGCAAAAAATTATAGGAGAGCATGACCAGAAAAAGCTGCAATTGCTGACAGAGAAAGCCTCTATTCTCAAATGTGAAGGAATTTTGACTTTTTTATATATTGAAAGCAGCATTGAGTTATAGCCACCCTGGAGTTGTAAAGATCTATAGAATCCTCTAAAACATTTTTTATTGATTCATCTATAAGCAGAAATATTAGAATCCAACTTTCTATAAACTACTTTCATCAGGCATTCATTAAAATCTTCCAAGCATATTTTCCATAGACTCTTTTTTGCATTCTCTTTTCCCAGCAAACTGAACAACTAAGCGTTCACTTGGTATAATTCCCCGCCTCTCAGTCAATGCTCCCATTTTCTTTCCATCAGAAGTCCCAGGGGATTGCAGTATATAGACAACCCAATCTTAAGTCAGTTAAGATATAACTAACCACATCCTCCCTCGTAGCAGACAAATAAGACTGATTCAAGTTCACTCTTAAATTATATCACAGTCGCCTAGCACATACTCAATTCTGGCTACTTGAAAAACATCATCTTATAACCAGAAAGGGAGGACTTCTAAAGTAGGTGTACATGGGTTAAATTAGTGGGGGTACAGACCACCCTTGTAGATCGAATGGTGACCTTAGGAAAAATATCACTGTATCTAATTTTTGGATCTTAAGATATTTTCTGAAAAAGCAAGAGCGTATAGATTTTAGCATCTAGATTTCATTTTCAGTACTCCATACAGCATTTTTATATAACACACCAAGTCTGCAGCCATTTCTATGGCTGTTTATGGCCTCTGTCTCAGCCAGTTCGAGTGGAGGTGCAAGATGACAGCTTCCACGGAGCTCCCTATTCTGAAGTGCGGCAATTTTTTCTTCTTTGGCGGTGTGACTCTCTAGCACTTCAGTATATTGCTTGCAATCTGTATTTTGATTGCTTGGGTTTTCAGAGTTTGTTTTTGAAGGAAGAACTTTTGATTATTTCTTTGAAAGTGCCAGCTTTCCTTGATCATGTTTAGCATGGACTTAGACATTAAAGAAACGATATCTGATTAGATACTTGAGAGATTGCTGAGAAAAAGGCAAAAATCTACTTTCAAGTAAATAAGTGAAATGTCTCCATCGAATTGGTTTATCTATGCAAGTAGATAATCTTAAAAAAATAATCAGTGAGAGCCATTGTGTCAGGTACTGTGGTGACATTATCTTGCGTGTTTGTCATGGTGACCCTGTAATATAAGGAGGAGTAGACCATGTCGTGAACATCTGCTATTTTTTGAATTGCTTTCATCCTTTTCTTTCTGAAACTACCCTTGTATGTAATTCTGGTGGTGCAGAAGGTGATTGTGCCTTCACCTCTGTGCAACATAGATCAAATCTGCCCATCTGTACCTAATCGCAATAGTAGCCAAAGTTATTGTACCAAGGGTAAGAACAGAACTTAAGAAAAGCTGCCCAGAATCCATATTGGGGATTCATGTGGCTCTTGGGGGAGAGACACCTTGCCATTTTATCTGGATTTTCTAGTATCAAGGATTTGACTACTTGGAATGACAAAAGGCCATCTTTGGGAAGAATCTTCTTACAAATGAAGCCAACCCAGAGGAAAGCAAAACCAATCAATTATGGCAGCCAATACATTGTTAATTCTAACTAATATTCCTTTCCTATTTTACACACAAGAGGTTACCTGACTTCCCTAAATGTATACAGCTAGTAGGTGGCAGGCCCAGGATTTGAACACAAGTCTTTCTGATTCCACAGTCATATAATGCCACTGAGAGTAACTTGGGGAATCCTGGGACCAGTCAGTTACTTAAAAATCAAGATAGCTTTGGACTCTAATTCCAAATTGTGCAAACCATTTTCTTCCCAAGAGGTTTTTGTGTGCCCCAAAATGATAAGGGGAATAGTTTTTGAAGGGCTGATGTAGTCCAGCAGATTCTAGCACTTATCATCTATTTTTGTTAAGACGGTCTTGAATTAACAAATATGTGATGAGAATGTTTGCTTATCTTAACCTTGACAAGTGAGAAGGTTTTGTAGAAATTGACTTTTCACCTCTCTCAGTGTTGGCTTGCACTGGTTATAAATCCTGGTGTTTACTGTTGTACAAATAGCCAATATAATCTAGTACAAGCTGATGGGAGCTGCTGAGAAAACCCCTGGATTTTGGTCACCATCCTCCTGAGACAGACCTTTCTGATTTGCACTTTCACAGCCGAGCAGGGTCTGGGTTCCCTCTCTAGCCCGCCACCATGTTTTGATGACCCAGTTAGTAAGAGGTCATGGAGAGCTATAGCCCAGGAAAGCTGCTTCTCTGATACCTGAGACACGCGGTGAAGCCTTACAGTCTGGTAAATATGCATGGACCACTAAGTGTATCCCCTTTGGTTGAGACAAAAACAACTATAAGAATTCTTTCCAAGCGAGAGGATTCTAAAACCTGTTCTAAAATTTCCTCAAATTAATATGTTGAAAAAGGAGTTACGGTGTTGAGATAGATGGCACAGTTCTTAGTTGTAAAGAGAATTGTCTTTATTTTTTTCCCCAAATTTATATCTGTTAACAATAATTTATGGGGACAGGGTTGCAGATATTCAGTAATTTAAGTGTCTCAGACTTAGTGAATACAATGAGAATTTATGAATGGTAGATGTTTGGGTCTCACAGATGTTCAAGTTTTTGTTTTATTTTTTTGAACTCTGTTGTTTGTTTACTCCAATGCAGAAAGAAAACTTTCAGTACACTGATTCTGAAAGTTGGGATTCAAGTATTCAATATTAATTAAAGCATGCATTTTAAACTCAGTTTATCCAAGTTTCAGGACAGAGGCTGAATTAAATATCTTATCAAAATTACATTAAAGTGGATCTGTCCTGCCTGCTATCCATTTATATTTAGGTATTTTTTTCTTTTTAAAGACTCCAACTTTGTTGACAGAAAAATCTAGTGTTTTAGAATTACAATAAATAGGCAGACGCGGCTAGCTTAGCCTCACATTTTAAAAGCTTTTAAAAAGTAATGGTATGTTACAAAATGCAAATTGAAAAGTTAAACTCAGTGAGTTGAACATGCATTAGCCTCTGCTCCCTCCTGAAACTGCAAGAAAATGACAGTGAAGGTATTTTTTTAAGGTTATAAATAAACAAGGATTAAGAGGTTGGGAGGGGAGATGTCAGTCATGAAATGTTGGAAGCTGAAGAACAGATGGAAGAGGGATGAGCGACTTAGCAGAGCCCGGAAAGCTGAGTCCTAATCCCCCAGCGCAGAAAGCAAAGGAGCAAACTGATTTACACCCTGGGACCTCCCAAAGGCTCCGGAATTGCTGGTATTGGTTACTGCTGGAAGCAGAGATGAAAGTGGGCTACAAACAAGAGTTTTGGCTGAAAGTCTTTTCAGAAAGTTGGTCCTCCAGTTCTCTCCCCTACTCTGTGCAGCTTGTCACTGCTCCTCCTCAAGGCTGGCAGGTTTGTTCTCTATAGAAAGTCTCTGTCCTGTTCCTGTTGTCACTTAGAACAGAATGCCCCACTGTAAACAGCGGAATGAAGTGAAGATTTTTGTACTCTATGTTGACTCTCCAAGCTGGCTGTTAGGACTACATCCTGAAGCAGAAATTGAAGAAATTGTCTCTGGGGAATCCAACTGGGCCCCTAAGTAAAGATGCTGACTATCCCCAGAGGATTAATTCCAGCAGACAATACTAAAAAGAACCCACATTCAACCCCATCTGCCTCCCCCACATGGAGATCTTCTAATCAACAGTTTACTGCTCAGTCATAAATTTGAGCAGACAGTCAAGGATCACCAAGTATTTGAGAAAGCCTCCTATGTGAAAGGCATACAACAAAAAAAATAAAATAAAGTACCTTGAAGGAAAGAGTTACTGTGGAACAAGGTGAAAAACAACAATGATCAAAACCCAGCTGTTGTCAAAATACTGAGAGATGAGAAAATATATTGTGTCCATAAAATAAAAACAGAATGCCAATAAAACAAAATAAGCACTTTCATAGAATATAAAAGAGTTCTTGGAAATGAAAAAAACGTGAAAGAACAGAAATGAAATACTTAGTAAGAGAGTTGGAAAGGTTAAAAATTTCTCCCAGAAAATATAGTAAAAAGAAGAAAGATGCAAAAAAGGAATAAAAGATGAAATTAGATGACTAACATGGGAAGTTTAACATCTACGGAGTTTGGGGGGAAGAAAGTGGGAGAAGATAATAGAAGAAGTAATTCAATGAAATTCTCAGTATTGAAAGTTATGAGTCTCTAGATCTAAAAAAGTACAGTGTGTCTGATATAAGAAATGGGAAAAAAAGCCTCATACCCAGGCGCACTATTTTGAAATTCCACAACATTGGAGACAAAGAGAATAAGCTCAAAACTGTTTTTAAAATTCTGATAGGAAAATGGTTTCTAATCTGGAAATCTGTGTCCAGCCAAACTATCACTCAGGGTTTGGAATAGATTAAAGACGTTTTCAGAAACATAAGGTCTTAAAAGTTTTATCAGCCATGTCTTCTTTCTAGGGACTTTAGTGAAGTACCTAAAATGAAGGAATAAACCAAGAATCAGAAAACACAGGACCCAGGAAAGACATGGAACATATGCCGGAAGCAAAAGGAACCCCCGGAAGGAGCTCAAGAGTAATTAGTCTTTATTGAGGCACATCAGCAGGCTCTAGGAGAAGTTTTCTCTAGAAAATAAATTTGAATACCTAACATATTTGAATTAATTTAGAGGAGATTTAAGTAATAGGTGGCTGAATAGTTTAGGAATCAATAAGTTATTAGGGAAAAAAGCATGTAAAAATAAGATGTTTGTTAACAATAGGGAAAATAAGATGTTGTGCAGAAAAGGGAAAATAATCATTGTATACTAAATAGTATAGTACAGCTGAAAAATGAACATCGACCTAAAGAAAATTATGTTTTGATAATCTCGAGTGAATGGGAGATGGGAGGTATAAATGGATGTGATGGGATCCTCATCTTCACAGTGGGAAATCAATAGTGTCTAATACCCAAAGGTCAAGAAGAAGCAATGTAAGTAAATTACTCAGAATAATAGAAATTAATAAAAAAATTATTAAAGGATTTGAAAGTGGTTTCCTGTGGAAATCAGGAAGTAGTGGCATATGGGAAGTCAGAGGCATGCTGTTTTTCCAAACAAGAGTTATTAACTCTAAATTGTGTTCATATATAACTTTTACAAAAATAAAAACCAAATTAAAAATAAAAATAAAGGAAATACATGCTGTAAACAATTTTCAAAGTGTATATAAGTATTTGCAATACAATTTTCACGGATCTCTCGCCGTTCTATACCATAATATGTAGTTATTATTAACTACTGTGTGTGTACAGATCGTTGTGTACAGACACACAAATATATATTCACATTTCTTTTTACTAATAAAAGTGAAACTGCAGTGAACATCCATAATAATAAATCTTTATTGATAAAATTTTATTCATATGTACATATGTGTGTATACGTGATATGTATATGTGTATATACATATAAACACAATATATATACTATATACTATATATATACACTATACACTATATATACTATATACTATACATATACTATATATATACTATACACTATATATACACTATACACTATATATATACTATATATACACTATACACTATATATATACTATATACTATACTATATACTATATTATATACTATTTATATATATACTATATATATATATATACACACACTATACACTATATATATATATATATATATATATATATATATATATATATATATATACACACATCTCGAAAAAACTATCTTGTGACAGAAATGAGGGTCTCCAGAAGGGAAAACAACAGAGAAACTTCCAAAATTGCACCAGAGCACCCTCTGGCATATATGAAGCATGAATGTTCATTTCTTACCCATGTGTGAAGGCCCAGTTCAAATGCCGCCTATCCACAAGCCTTCCCTGACCCATACATCTGAAAGTGGAGTGGACTGTCTGCTCCCTTAGCTCTTTCTAACTTTTTGTCACACGTGCCTGTCTTTCTGTTTGTTGCCTGCAATCTTCTGTTGCCACTGATAGCTCCCTAGCTTCACATCTCACAAACTCAATCTCCTAGAGAGACTGCTTGATTATTTCTTTGGTTCCTCGTCCAAAACCAACTTGGGTCAGGTACCTACCTCAGTGGCCAGGGCTTAGGGAGGATTTTGTTGAACAAAGTGGCTCTTCTTAGGGTATTCATGTGTGTGAAGAAGAACAGCTGTTTCCGTATGAAGGTGAAGGCACTGGACAGAGGCTCCCTCAAGTGTTTTCTACATCAGTCTTTATTATTACTGCTTTGGGAAAGAGGATGAGTAATTATTGGTAAAATCAAGTTGGGTCAAAACTGTTAGAGTAAGAAGGGAAAGGTATCTAGAGATTTGGTAAAGGAACTGGCCCCTTACCACCTGGCCAATGCTGTTCTGTTGATTGATTAACTTGTTCCTTTGTTAGGTTTAATTAATATTGCATAGCATCATTTTTAACAATTAATTTCCACTTTGTCATATGTAAATATAGTAGTCAAAGTAATAACTTGATGAACTACTAATTCTCTTTGCTAATAAAATTTATCCAGCGCTGCAATCTTCAGATGCATGTTCTAAAGTGTTTAATTCTTCTTAATTTCTGTAGAAATTCCAGTGAAAGATTAGGAAGAATCATTATGGAAAAAATTAGATTAAACCAGAGTCTGTTCAATAGAAAAAGGGATATGACTGTAGGAAACAGAAAACATAGGGGGAAATGTACTGTTTACCAGTTTAATGTAGCAATAAAATTGTCCAGCACAACTCATTGATTTCGATATTGTCATTGTGCATTCTGCAACTGAGCAATGACGTGTGACAAGAGAGCTTTTAGGAAATCTATGTGAAGTTTAGATTAGAAATATTGACTCACAAATATCAACTCATTTGAGGGGTACTCACCTCACAAGAAATGATTCATGTGAATAACCATATTCATATTTGTTGGCATTCACACTGAAAATATATTGTCCTTTCTTTGTCTAAACATATGTCTGTTCATTTATGTTTAGTCCTGAGCAGAAAAAAACAACATGGAAAATACTATGACTTAACATTATAATTTGCTTTAAAGAAAGTTTTATTCTTTGGGAAAAGTTGCATTTTTATACTTGATTCCTTTGTAATTAGTGGATTAATCTTTAAGCTCCTCTTACTTCCGCATAAATGGGTAGCTGGTTGCTTATGTATTCAGAGTACATATTCCTAATTTAACATACAGAACCTAATCATCCTATTTCCCTTGCTTTGGAAGCCTTGCTCTGCCAGCTAACCATTCATCATTGGCCTTTAAATTGCTGTAGGCAAGCAGAAAAGGATTTCCTTCTTTACGTTTTCTTAGCATATTTTCACAGAAGGGAAAATTAATGGAAGTGTGAAAGACTCCCTGAGAACTTTGCGGCCACTGCAATTTAGAAATGTTATTGAATTGGTAAAAAAGTATGAAATAAAAGAAATAAAAACATTAGGCTGCAGTTTTGCTTTTTAAAATATTTCTGTAATGAGCAAGAAAAAACTAAGGTTCAAAAGCTGCCAACCATAGAGCTTCCAAACGTACAGCTGGGCAGGGACTGACACATTCTCGTATGTCATCTCACTAACACAACTGGTAGATGATGGTGGCAGATGCAGACACACCCCACCTCATTCTTAATGAAAGACAAGTAAATTACAACTGTAATGAAATACTTATTCCAACTATCAAACTGGCAAAGATAAAAAGGTCTGCTAACACACTTTGAGAATAACGGTGTGGGGAAAACAGCTTTCTACCCTTACACGCTATTGGTGGGAATGTAAGTTGGTGAGAGAGAATTTGGCAATATTTACTAAAACGGAAAGTGCTCGTACTCTTGGCCTAGAATTCTACTTCTAAAAATTTATCCTTCAGGAAATGTGCTCATACGTACAAGGATATTCATTGTGACCTTTTCTTTTTGCAAATAAAATAATAAACCAGGAATACCTTAAATGTCCATCAATAGACTGCTGGTTAAATAAATTATGGTAAATTCATGATAGGGAAAAGTCTGTACCATCTACAACAGGTATTATTAAGGGCAGGACAGTGTGTAAAGGTGGAACAGTACCATTCACAGTTTTTTTCTTGTTTTTTTTTTTTTTTTTCCTGAGGAAGACTTGCCCTGAGCTAACATCTGTGCCAATCTTCCTCTATTTTGTACGTGGGTTGCTGCCACAGCATGGCCTCTGATGAGTGGGGTAGGTCTGCGCTGGGGAATGGAACCCAGGCAGCCAAATTGGAGCTCACCAAACTTAACCACTAGGCCATGGGGTCGGCCCCTTGATTTTCTTTTCTTGTTTTTAAGGATTTATTGAATGCTTCAGAAAGGCTAACTAAGAAGCTGGTTACAGAATTTGCTTAGCACTAGGGTGGTCTGTTTCCAAATATCTTTTTATATTATGAAAAAAAATTTATCATGCCAAACAAAACATTTTCTGCTGAGTTAAAAAAAAAAGTGGCAAGCATGGTTTCATGGGCTCATGTTCTCACTAACAATGGCAGCTCTACCCTGTCACAGATACCCCTAAATGTCCAGCAGCAGGATCTGGAGCTGCAGGGAAAGTGGGAGACCGTTGGATGGAGCAAATACTGTCACATGAGTAACATTAGGAGTCATGATATGATCTCATATTTTTTGAGTACTTACAATGTGCCAGGCACTGGTCAAGCATTTTCCCATGCATTGACCTACTTAATCTTCACATCTGTCCTAGAAAGTATGTGTTGTCATAATCTTCATTTTACAGATGAGGTAGACCTGAGAGACAGAGAGGTTGAGGAACCTGCCCAAGATCACACAATTATTAAATGACTTCCCACAGTTTTGACGACTACAAGCACTGCACTCAGCAGAGCAGAGAGCTCCCTGCATTCCCACCAGCACCATCCTGCTCTTTATAACCAGCTGGATTCCCAGTCTAATAAAAAAGGTATTTTTCTCTGTCTGCTAATTCTCAAAAAGGGAGACCTGTTTTAGTTCACTATTTGGATTTGCAAATATTTGCAGAGACTGTGTGTGCACTGTTAAAACTATTTAGTTCCTTAGAAATTGGAAGACTAAACAAACAAAGGAATGAGTGGAAGGTATGACAGGCGAATGCCAAGGGAAGGATAGTGGGTTGTCGACGTTAATATCAAGAAACACTATGCACAAGTTATAATATGGAGGAAAAGTTTTTAAAAATATTGACAAAATAGTAAATTTCCACAGACAAAATATCACAGCCATGAATGTTAAATCATTAAATGAAATATATGAAATACTTACAACCAAAGATACTAAAAATTCAAGAAGAAATGGACAAACCCACAGTCACAGTGGCAGATTTTAACACATCCCCATCTGTCTCTGTCACATCAAATAGATCAATCATGATGATGATGTCAATAATAACAAAAGAATAAAAGAAACAAAGGGAATTAAAATAAATTTACTGATGTAAAATGATTTATAACTCTGTATCTCATAAAATTAGAATATGCAATTAGAAAATTGTTAGCGGTCTAGGAATTTTGATGCTAATGTAACAGGTCGGGATTCCTTCCCCTATACACTTTCTTGATGATAGAATAGGTTATTTTATTAGATTGGAAAAAGACATGAGCATATCATAGGAATTGTGCTCAGATGCAGGCAACAGTAGCATTCATAGTGAGGCAGAGAAAAGAGACTCTGCTAATAAAGTAACTGGAGTCATGCCATAAGATACTGTCAATCTTACGGGTAGAAAGATGCTTGTCTGGTAGATCTTTTACCCTGGTGCTGGGCCAGAAAGACTAGAATTTCTTTAATATCCTCCTCCTACAAGCAGGGCCAGATAAAATCATCAGAGAGGACAATGACTGACACCCTAGGCCAGAGCCCACACTAAAGAAGCAGCTAGATGCTGACGGGAGGGCAGAAGGGATAAAGGACCACAGAGGAAAAGTCCACGTCTTTATGTTTATTGAGCACTAGGATTTCTTCTTCTGTGAATTTTCTAGTCCTATCCTTATATCCATTTTATTTTTTTTTATTTTTGTAAGGAAGATCGGCCCTGAGCTAACATCTGCAAATCCTCCTCTTTTTGCTGAGGAAGACTGGCCCTGGGCTAACATCCATGCCCGTCTTCCTCCACTTTATATGGGACGCCGCCACAGCATGGCCCAACAAGCGGTGTGTCGGTGCGTGCCCGGGATCCGAACTGGCAAACCCCAGGCCACCGCAGTGGAGCACGCGCACCCGACCGCTTGTGCCACCGGGCCGGCCCCTCCTTATATCCATTTTAAAATTAGGTTATTTATCTTTTGCTTATTGGTTTACTATATATATATTATATAATCTAATAAATAATATCTTTATATATTATTGATATTAACTGTTTTATATTCAAATTATATTTATATTATTATATATTATATTATATTTTTATATAATAAATATTTTTATATTTTATTCAATTATATCTTTTATATTCAGATATATCTATTATATCTGAATATAAATATTAACTGCATTTCATGTTAAAATATATCTATTATATTCAAATATTTCCCAGTGCATTTTTTTCCATATTGTATAGTTTTTTTAATCTACAGATGTTTGTATTTAAGATAGTGAAATGTGTAACAATTCCTAAATGTAAAATTTTTCTCCAACATTGGTTCTAACTTGTATCCTGGTAGCTCAACTTACTATCTTTTTTGTATTTTAATTATTACATAGACCTCGTTTAACCCTCTGCATCTATTTCTCGCATTAACTTTGGAGTTAACCCCTCACCCAGGGCTCAGTTTGAAGAATTTTCTCCGTGACTCATCTCTTCCCTGGCTCACTTCTTGGATGCGTCTTCATTCTCATTCTCCCTTAGCTCTCCGTGTTATGCACTCTGTGTTCTGCTCATTTCTTAAAACCTGCCAGCAAGGAAAAAATAAGCCTAATTGCCTTGATCAATAGTGAGATGCAGAATATCTTCATTCCTGCGTCAGATTTTACTTCTCTCTATTACTATTTATAATTTCAAAATGCCCACACTACTTAAGCCACACATCAGCAAAAGTACAATCAAATTAACACCCCGTTTATTACTCTCCTCCTGTGGGATGTCGTCCCTGCTGTTACTCCACACTTTACAGCCCTCAGCTGGTCTCTTTATGTAGCACCTGTCACCCCAGTCGGGTGGCGAGTGCTGCCTCTGCTCTCACCCCATGTTGGACCCCACCACTCTCTAGAGCTCTCTTCTCTCACTGCTCTGTCTGGCATGCATTTCTCTGCTGGTGACCACCTTGAATCCTCATGGTACCAGAGCTTTGAGATAGTCTGGCAGAGTGGGGGAAAAGAGTCTTTTTCCTCTTTGTATTGTACCCTTTTAATGGAGTTCAAAAGCTGAGATATTTACACCCAATGATATACTGAGTTCAGCGAGCGTCTTAGGTTGGTTTCCTCAAAAGCAGACTTGGGGGCAAGGACTTGGGAGCAGGTGATTTATTTGTGAAGCATTCCAGGAGGCACAAGTAAAGGGGTGGAAAAAGAGAGGGAGGGAAGGAAGAAGTTCCAATACAGGTGCCCTCCTAAGCCAGTTCTGTGGAGGAGCAGGGGCTCCCTCACTAGGGGCTGTCTGAGATTTTGGGTGGGATACACCTCAGAATTGTCCACTGAGTGTCTGGGAAACTTGGGTATTTATCCGCTGACTCCCGTTTCTCATTTGTTGAGGGGTGCTCCCGGGGGTGTTAAATCTCCAGCATTTCTGGGCTACCCTGTAACACCGGGCAAGCTCCCATAGCCCTGGAGAAAGCCCTAAGAGTGAGAAACAGAGAGAAGCAGGCTCTGAGGTAAGCTGGCAGCACGTATGGGACCGTCCACCATGGCCACCAGTGAACGGAGCAGGGCACTGACAGCATCTGCCACTGAGAAAGTGCACTTTCATCTTCTACTTAAAACCCTTTGCTCCATCAATTCAAATATGTGTTCCAGTGTGCTTCCTCTGAGCCAAGTTTACTGTGAACGCTGCTCTCCCCTGTGGAGCGCACTTGCTGTCAGCACACACCCCATCTTCCCCTCTTCTCCCCCTGATACCCTCTGTCAGCCCCTGCAGGTTTCCAGGCAGGCCTGAGGATGTCTGAGCCCCATAACTGGTACAGATTCGGTTGTTTCCCAGGAGTCTCATTAGACCTCCACGCAAATAGATTTCCTGGTAGGTTACGAGCAACACCCACGAGCTACGCTCTCCAGTGGACACAGCTACCCTCAAGCTAAGACACACACCACACAGTCTTAAAATAAAATTTAATCTTTTTTGTCTTTTTTCTTTCCTGACCTCTGCCAACTGGTACTTGACTTATTCTGTATAATGTAACATAGATTTACTCACAAACAGTTTTTGTCAGGTTTCCCTAGACACCCTTAGCAAATGACTTCTTACAGCTTGTTTTCAGTGCAGACTCAAAGTGACAGCATGTCTTTAAAAAGGACAGAAAATTAATTGGTTCTATCATGCTTAGATTGCCACACAACTGTTGCCTCTTCTTTGTTATATACAGCCTCCTCCATTTATTTACTTAGATGATTTTGGAAGAATATACCTCAAAGAAGTTTGACTTTGGCAAGTGACGTTCTGTCAGAACCATTCCAAGGCCAGAAGAGGATGACCGGGACTCAGATGATAGCTGAGGTCCTCCCTCTTCCATTGATTTGTGTTAAAGCACCAGGCAGGTTGGCCAGCTCCTCTCTGTTGCATTTCCCTCCGTTGTAACATGGAAATACTCCTGTGCTAAAGGCCCCGAGGGAAGAAAACCAGCGGGGCAAGAAGAGCTGCCCAGGGCCGAATGGGAAGGGGAACGCTTGACAGAGGGGCAGTGTATCAGGGTTTGTGGACTGTTAGCAATAGACGTTAGGTGAGATTAACTGTGTGGGAGACACCATCCCAATTCGCCATGCATCTGAAGTAGCCCTGGTAGGGCTTAAGGATTTGTGGTTTGGGTTGTGTGACATCTAATATTGTTTCATATGGGTTGCAATGTGACTGGTGACTCTCTAGAGGACTTCGTTTAGCGCTTTATCCATAGTGTACTTAATAAATGCCGAATGATTGTTGCCATAAATTGAGGCTATAGTAAATAGCTGCAAACTCCTATTTAATGTTTTTCTCCATATTTGGGGGAGGGCTGTGATAAACCATGGAGAAATATGGAATTTCTCCTCTCCTATAGCTGTAGAACTGAGGGAAGACTAAGCAATCAATTCCTGTTTTCATTTCTCTTCAGTTCATATCTCTGTGTCTCTGTCTCTATCTACCTGTCTGATTCTCTGTTTCACAAACACACACTCGTACATACACGCGCACAAACAGACACTATTTAGATTCTCTCTTCCCTCCTGAGGACATTTCCTGCACTTAAAATTAGTCTTGACCTGTTTTGCCCCTTTGAGACCCATGAGAGGGGCAGTGTGGTATAGTGTAAAGAGCCGAGGTTTTGACAATAAGCAAACACAGTTTTGGCTCTGCCACTCACCTATATGACCTGCAAGTTACACAAACTTTTTTGAACCTTAGTTCTCTAAGTTTCAAATATTTGCTACTCCTCACAGTGACAGAAGGACACACCCTTCCCGTGGCTCGTGGCTGGTGGTACATCTCCCTGAGAGAAGCTTAGACTTCAGGCTGTTACATCACACTTGACCATGTGACTCGCTTTAGCCAATATAATGTGAATAGAAGCTTTAAGAGCCACCTTGTGGTCCCACTATTGGTCTTTCACTCTGTCACAAAATTGGTATGTCCCAGGCAGGGGTTGTTCCTTCAGCTTTGATCCGGAAAGATAGAAGACGTGGAGCACAGACACAGCTGATCCACGATGCAACCTGAGGTGAGCAGGAAACAAACCCTTATTGCTGTAAACAACTGAGACCACACAGTACCTTACCCTAAAGTGATGTATACATTTCCTTATCTATAAAATGGGGATAATATTATCCATTCTGCAAAGCTAATGTAATACAGAGTGAGATAATGTGTATGAAAGCCCAGCAATTAGTAGTCAACATAAGGCTTGGAGATGGCAGCTTAAAAGTTTGGAGGGCTAGAAAGAAGGGATTTCTGGAGCTTCTACTTCGTTATTTGTCTGAAGGTGCTTCTAATTAAGGGAAGGCACTTATTTCTGAAATAATCTCTTTCTTCCATTCTAGGACAATATCTACACATAATTCAAGTCACAGTTCTAATTTCACGTCGTCTGTAAAGCTTTACCCACCCTCTGTCTGTACGCAAAATCAATTGCCTCCCTATAGCCATAACAACACTGTGTTATAAATGTTTACTTGCTGACTTTCCCACTAGACTGTGCAGGCCTTTAGGGTAGAAACTGATTTTTATATTCAAACATCCAAAAAGCAATGGAATAGGCAGAAATTATAGTGAAGCCTCATCATAGAAACAATTTTAATTTATGCCAACAAACACAACAAAATTTGATATGATTCTATTATCTTGTACAATAACAGACACATCTAGTAATGCACATTCTAGTGATCAGGTTTATATTATAAGAGAATGGAGTAAACACTGCACATAAGAAGGATGCCTTAGAATTTTTCACCATCCTCTTCCCTTCATCCCTGGGATTGGAAGCAGACTGGTCTGGATGTCCTAATATCCATATGCACACTTTCCTTTCGTCCTTTTTCAGTCTACTCTAGTGGTTCTCAGTGTCCTCCATGTATGAATGTCTGTAATGTGTGTATGATATATGTATCCTTATTGTAGCTTAGGGACAAGGTAATGGGTTTTCAAAGGAAATTTTTAGCAGCTTTATTGAGATAAAATGGACATGTAATAAACTGCACCGATTTAAAGTACAAAATTTGAATAGTTTTGATATATGTTTATACTCGTGAAACCATCACCGCAATCAAGATAATGAACATATCCATTACATCCAGAAGTTTCCTGGTGTCCCTTGGCAATCTCACCCCTCGTTCCTCATCACTGGCCCTTCCATCCCTAGATGACCACTGACCTGCTCTCTGTACCATAAATTAGTTTTATGTACCATAATTTATGTACCATAAATTAGCTTTTTCTAGAGCTTTATATAAATGGAATCATACAGTGTGTACTCTTTGTTTGGCTTCTGTCACTCGGTATAATTATTTTGAGATGAACATTCGGGTTGTTCAGTTTGGGGCTATAGCAAATAAAGCTTCTTTGAACATTCATGTACATGTCTCTGTGTAGGCATATGTTTTTCTTTATCTTGGGTAAATACCTAGGAGTGGAATGGCTAGATCATATTATACGTTTATATTTAGCTTTTTAAGAATCTGCCAAACTGTTTTCCAAAGTGGTTGACCATTATGCATTCCACCAGCGGTGTATGAGAGAGCCCGTTCCTCTTCATCCTTGTCAACACATGGTACGGTCAGATTTTTAAGTACAGCCATTCTATGAGATATGTATCTACTATGGTTTTAATTTGCGTTTCTCTAATAACTCACAATGTTTAGCATCTTTTCATATGCTTATTTGTTATCTATATTGTTTCTTTGGATAAGAGTCTGTTCACACTCTTGTCAGCATTTGTTGTCTCTTATCTTATTGATCATAGACATCCTAACAGGTATAAGGTGATATTTCATCATAGTTTTGATTTGCATTTTCCTGATAATTAGTGATGTTGAGCATGTACCCATTGGCCTTTTGTATGTCTTCTTTGGAAAAATGTCCGCTCAGGTCCTTTGCCCATTTTTAATTGGGTTATCTGTTTTTTTGCTATTGAGCTGTATGAGTTCTTTGTATATTTTGCATATCAACCCCTTATCAGATATATGGTTTACAAATATTTTCTCATATTCTGAAATTACCTTTTAATTTTGATGATGGTTTCCTTTGCTGTGCAGAAGCTTTTTAGTTTGATGTAGTCCCACTTGTTTATTTCTGCTTTTGTTGTCTTTGCTTTTGGTCACTGCCGAGACCCATGTCGAGGAGCTTACTCCTTATAAAGAAAATGTGGTATATATAAACAATAGAATATTTTTCAGCCTTAAGAAAGAAAGAAATCCTACCATTTGGGACAACATGGGTGAACCTGGAGGACTTTATATTAAGTGAAATAAGCCAGAGAAAGACAAATACTGCATGGTATCACTTGCATGTATAATATATAATATATATATTAGTATTATTAGTATAGTATTAGTATTAGTATAATATATATATTACACATATTATATATATACACTTATATGTGTTTTATATATATGTAGTCAAACACAAACAGAGAGTAGAAAAGTGGTTGTCAGGGGCTTGGGTAACTATAGTTGGTAACACAGTATCATATAACTGAAATTTGCTGAGAAAGTAAAACTTAAATGTTCCCACCAAAAACAAACAAAACAAAACAAAAAGGTAAATATATGAGATGGTGGATGTGTTAATTAACTCGATGGGAGAAACCCTTTCACAATGTGTGCATATATCAAATCACCACATGATACGCTTTACCTATCTTACAATTTTATTTGTCAATTATACCTCAATAAAGTTGAAAAAAAAAAACCTGTTGTCCATATATGTGGGTCTGTTTCTGAATTATCTACTCTCTTCCATTGATCTATCTGTGTGCTGGTACCACACCGTATTGATCACTGTAACTTTATAATAACCTCGAAAACAGATAATGTTAGCCCTCCAACCTTGTTCTCCTTCTCAATGTTGTTTGGTTATTCTAAGTCCTTTGCATTTCCGTATGAATTTTATTTTATTTTATTTTTAATTTTACTTATTTATTTATTCCCCCCCCAAAGCCCCAGCAGATAGTTATATGTCATAGTTGCACATCCTTCTAGTTGCTGTATGTGGGACGCGGCCTCAGCATGGCCGGAGAAGCAGTGAATCGGCCCGCACCCGGGATCCGAACCCCAGCCGCCAGCGGCGGAGCATGCGCACTTAACCGCTAAGCCACGGGGCTGGCCCTCCATATGAATTTTAGAGTCAGGCTGTAAGTTTTACAATGCTGGGATTTTTTTACTAGGATTACCTTCAATCCACGGATCAATTTGGGGGGAATGACATCTTAATAATATTGAGTATTATTCCAACCCATGAATGAAGTATGTCTCTCCTCTTATTTAGGTGCACTCTATTTTCCCTCAGCAACATTTTGCAGTTTTCAGTGTGTAGATCCTTCACACTTTTTGCTATTTTAAATGGTATTATTTTAAAAAATTTCAACATCCAATGCGAACATACAGAAATAAAATTGGTTCTAGAATATTGATCTTACATCTTGCCACCTGGCTAATCTCATTTACTAATTGTAGGAGCTTTGGGGTAGATTTCATTATATTTTCTACATAGAGGGTCATGTTGTCTATGAATAAAAGGAGTTACTTCCTTCCTTTCCAATCTGGATGAATATTATTTATTGTTCTACCTCATGGCAATGGCTGGAACATCTGGCACAATGTTGAACTCAGGCGGTGAAGGTGAACATCCTTGCCTTGGTCCTGGTCTTTGGAGGAAAACACTCAGTCTTTCACTATTAAGTGTGATGTTAGCTGTTAGTAGTTGCAGGTTGAGGAAAATCCCTCCTATTCTTATATTGCTGAGAGTTTTGATCAGGAATGGATGTTTGATTTTGTCAAATGCTTTTTCTGCATTAATTTGGATGTCACATGACGCGAGTATTTATGAACAATTATGGTGAATTACGTTGATCGAGTTTTGACTGTTAAATCAACCTAACATTCATAGGGTAAACTCTACTTTGTCATGATGTATTTTCATTTTTTTATGAACTGTTGGCATTGATTTCCTAAGATTTTGTTTAAACGTTTGCATCTATATTCATGAGGGATTTTCCGCTCTAGATTTGTTTGTATTAGTTTTTGTAATGTCTTTGGTTTTTGTTTCAGAGTAATGCTAGCCTCATAGACTGATTTAGGATGTAGTTCATTCTCTTCAATTTCCTCAAAGAGTTAATGTAACATTAGGATTATTTCCTTCTTACATGTTTGGTAGACTTCACCAGAGAAGACATCCCGGCCTGGAGTTTTCTTTGTATGAAGGTTTTAAACTAAAATTCAATTTCTTAAATAGATACGGGATGGTTCCCCTTATCTATTTCTTTTCTTCTTGAGTGAGCCTAGGTAGTTTGTCTCTCTCAAAGAATTTGTTCATTTCGTCTAAGTTGTCATATTTATTTGCATGAAATTGTTCATAATACTGCCTTATTATTTTTTTAATATATGTGAAATCTTTAGGGATGTCATCTCTCTAACTTCTGATATTGGTAATTTTGGTTTTTTTTTTTCCTCCCTAATCAGTCTGACTAGAGGTTTATTGATTTTATTGATCTTCTTAAAGAACCAGTGATGGTTTCATTGAAATCTAGTCTGGCTGGTGAAAGAGGCACTATTCCAGTTTCAGGAATTGTCTTTCTTATCCTTGCAGATGGTGCTGTTCCTGGTGTTGAGTAGTTTCCTCACAGGCATACACTGATCTAAACTCTCCCGAATATTCAAGAAGGACCTTCAGCAGATCTCCAGTGTTCTTTTCTGTGCAGTTCACTCCTATCCAATACTCTGTCTCAAGAACTACTCCCTCTTGGTCCCCTTAGACTCTCAGCTCCATCTCTTCACCTCAGGGAATCCACCAAACTCCACCTTCGTTCCCCATCCTTGTAACACCATGTGGAAACTCTCTTGAGACACTAAGCTGGGCAATCGTAAGGATCACTTCATTGTCTTCCATCCTCAGGGATCACTTATGGATCTTCAGTGTCCGAAAATTCATTCTTTCAAATATGTTGTCTGGTTTGGGCAGGAGAGTAAATCTGATTCCTGTGTCTCCATCTTGGAAGTCCTTTTTCCAAGATGGCAGAAGTCCCAAAGCTAATTTTGATTACGTGATTTTTTTACCTCATTACATTAAATCTAGGAAAGAACTGATTTGACTAAGATTGTGCTGCTGGTAAGTAAAGTCTAGCTGAGAACAGCTAGGCCTAGAACTCACAACCTAGTCTTTATTCCATGGAGCAGTCAATCTCCAACAAACTTTAGTCTACAAAATTTGCATATAGCCATATGTATGTTCGAGCACATATGCATGACTATACCAATTTTTGATGCCTGATAACTTAATTTCAAGTAATTCACACATATGACAGTAAAAAATAGTGAGTGCAATAATAAGATTTTTGCAAAGGAGATCTATTCCTGTCTACATGCCTACTGTTAACTTTAGTGTAAATTTACCATTACCTAGTGTGTTATGGAGATAGATCTAATTTTATGGACTTTTGTCAACACTAATCATACAAAGCTGTCAGCTGTCATCTGTGAGCTATATGTTTATTTTGCATGAAGTATATCCTAGAAGGTGAAAACTTACACCCATATACCATGACTTTTAGGCAGAGATAATGCTTAAATTAACATATAGGGAGATTTAATTTTATTTACATATTTTAACATTATGAGAAATTATATCTGCCAGATTTATTTATGAAATCTATGTTGTAGATTGATTATTCTAAAAGTAGAATTGGCTTATTTTTGTCTGTTATTGGCAAATACATAATATTAATTGCTTCCATCTGGGAAAAACTCTTAGTGCTGAATGAAATGTATCATAGGAGAGTTTCTGGCAAGTGCTATATATACTCAAAAAATATTTATTGAATGAATGAGTGAATACTTGCATGCTTCTTCAAGCCCCTGAACGTAGTTTTTATTCTTTCATTTTTTACTTTACAAATATTCACTAAGTGCTTGTCAAGTACCAGGCACTACAGAAGGCACAAAGATGAGCAAATTTTAATTGCTACACTTAAGTGGCTGATGGTCTAGCATACGGCGTTAGCCAGAAGACACATACTATATAGTACAATGTGGTGTCTACAGGGTTAATGCCATAAAAGAGTACAAATAAAGTTACGGAGGAACTGGTCACCTCAAAATCAGGGAGTAGTCACCTCCACTTGGGAGGAATTGGGAAAATAGACAAAGCATTTGAGATGCATTTGGAAATACGGGTAATGTCTTGATAGATGGAAATAGGTATCAAGAAAATTCCACGCAGGAGACTAACACGTACAAAGATACATGGGTCATCAGAATGTCCCGTTTATCCAGAGAACAGAGAAACTACAGCAAGAATTGAGGGATGAAGCTGGGGAGACGGAGGGAGGGTACAGTGACAGTTATATTGTTAGCAGCCATGCAAATGATCACGCTGAGTTTGTATTTAATGTCATTAGACAGGTGGAAGCCATTCACATATTTTAGTAGGGATTTGGTGTGTGATCGGAGCTCTGTGTATGAATATGAACCGACACCCGAATGTGGGAAAGAAGTGGGCAGTGATAAATGGTGTGGAAGCCCGGTTAAGGCGCAAGCAGGATAATTCTGGGAATAAATGGTTGAAACACAAGACAGGGAAGACTGTAAAGACATTTCAGAGGTAAAAATCTAAATAATTTGGCAACTGGTTAAATACAGGTTATTAAAGTAAAAGACAAGGAAGGGATTTTGCTGCAGAGAAAGATCTTTGCAAATGTACTTGATTTGTGTTGCGCTAATGTTTCCAAGCAAGAAACCACAGAATATTGAGCATGAAGAGGAAGTGTGTGTGGGTCTGCAGGAATCTGAATGTGAGCTGGGTCCTGAAGATCCGCGCACGGAAATGGAGGAGAGATTAGTTCAGCCAACACAACGGGGTAAAAAAAGTTTTGAAAATACTCCCTTTAGTTGTTCCTTTTTTTTTTTTTTTAAACGCTAATGACTTGGAAGTTCTGAGCTTACATGGTTAGTGGAGTCGGTATACTATCAATGGAATCTAGGGATCTAGGGAGCAGGCTAATAAATTGGTTACTACCAATCATATGTTCTTTGACTCTGAATGCACTTGGACCACCAAAACAAAACAAACAGAAAAACACCATCTTTCTTCTTTTTCTCCTCCAAGAATAAAATTGTATTCAAGCTGCCAAGTCAAAGACGTGCAAAGGAGTTGCAGATGTTTATAGCAAAACTAATATAAAAGAAAAGGCTATGTGTCCAAAGGCCGATAGTCCAAAAAAACTATACAAACAACTACATCTTTCCTGAATTACCATTGGGCTCACAGACATCTGATACTGATGCTTAAACATTTTCTAATTCCAACAATCACTTTTGTTCATTTTTTGAAGATTGCTTAGGCACATACTGTTCTCATGCTGTATGTGAACATTCTGTCTTTTAGAATTGTTCATGATGTCAATTGTTTCATCCCCTACCCAACCACCACCATTTTTTCACCACTTTCAATTATTTTATCATCTTTCAATATTTTATTATCTTTACTTTATTTTCACTGAAATATATAGCTCTTCTTACCAGCACTTTTAATATTCCCGGTGAATTTTCATATATCAAAGTGACAGGATTTATGTTCATAAAGCATGACAACAGCAAACACGCCGTAGACTAGCAAGTACCGTGACAGCACTGGGACGACTGCACACAACTGCTCAAGTCCTCTGCTGTCTGTGTGCAGAAATGAAACAACTTTTACTCCGCCTATAAAAGTCAGTAGGTTGGGAAGTTGGTGAGTACAGGAGATTTGTATACTCTGTACCCTCAGGCCTTCTGTCTCCTGAGTGCATATTGGAAGTGAGTCTTTCTTTTCCTGCTGGTCAACCATGACAGTGTCAACTTAAGGAATTCAAGCCTTTTCTTTCTCTGATAAGAGAAGAGGCAGGCTCAATATGATGAATACTTCATTAACGTTTGAGCAATATCTGAATTCCTCTATACGAGAAAATCATAGGAAGCATTCATGAAAGGATTCTTACTAGGGAAATTTTCAGTGAGAAAAATGCACACAGCTCACAGCTCACCAACCTCTCTTGTGGAATTTTATTTGAGGAGATCTCGGGATTTGGGATTTTTGCCAGGCTCGGGTAGGTGCCATGGGAGGGTGGCGTGGGGACTCTCTTCTCATCTCAACAAGTCTGCTGGGACAAACTCCTGCTGTCACAACACTTTTTCTGCCCAGGGAAAGAAGCAGGTATCTTAAAATTCTCCTTGATTTATATTCCTCTTTGTAAATTCCTTTTATTCTTTTCCCCCGTGGTTAAGCTTTACTTTTCTTTAAATTGCACTGGTTTCTGATGTGCAAAGGAAGGGAGAAGGTAGAGGGAACTTCTGGGTCTTAAAAGGCATCAATTAGAAACCTAGAAATTAAAAGACAATAAAAACAGGCAAATTGTGAGGCTGGAAATTGAACACAAAATATATAGAATAGTCTGCATGCAATATGGTATTGATTAATTGTCCTTTTTGCTAGAAAGCCAAATTTTGGAAAGTTACTTTTTGTATTTGGAAAAATGGAAGTTGAGTTTTCCCAGTCTAGTATTATTGATGGTTTCAGAGAATTGGAGGAGACTCAATATTTAACCAGATTTCATTTTCCCTATAAATTTAAAGGAAATTTGAGAAATGGCTTTTTTCTAAAAACTTAGATTTGTTAATACAGAAAAAAATGGGGGGGCACTAGGGAAACCTATGTAAAAATAAAAATCTGTCTATGTAAATACGACTCTGTTTTCTAAATCATATATATCAGGTAAAATTTGGGCAATAGATTGCCTATTGACAATGGCTAACATCTTAAAGTTGAAGAGTTATGTGTGCTTGTGGCATTTTTTTTGTGTTAATACTTGTTTTTGGTTTCTTTTTTTAATTTTTAGTGTTAAGTGACTGGTTAAGTGATTTTGTAGAATTGTATTGATTTAAAGCAGAGATTCTCAACAGTGGTCAATTTTGACCACCAATGCACCCCACAGGGGACAATGTCTAGAAATATATTTGGTCGTCACAATTTTGGGGTGGGGGGGTTGCTACTGGCAACTTGTGGGTAGACGCAGGAGATGCTGGTAAACATACTACAGTGTGCAGGGCAGCCCCCCACAAAGAATTACCCAGCCCTAAATGTTAGTAATGCTCTGCTTGAGAAATCCTGATTTAATATATTCTACCCCATTATCTTTCTTCATACTTATCAGCTCATGTATTCTGGTATTCTTAATTTGGAGTTCAAGAAGTATTATCCAGTAATTTTATTCTACAGTGAGCTCCATTTAGATCAGGTTTTGCAGCAAAAGTACTTTAAAAAATATTCCTTACATGTAAAATTGTTGCCTAATATAACACATAAATATACTTTTTGTTTCATTTCAACTCTACATTAGCATTTTAATATAGTTTGTGGAAGCTTATTATGCCAGTTATCCATGGAAAACATTCTAAATCGACAATAGAATGCTTCTGTAAACATAGGTTGGAATATCAAGTTAATAATTTTCATTACAAGGAAATCTCAAAAATTTAAATCAAGAATTCCAAGCTTTAAGACATAGCTTTCTTTCAACAACATTTCATTTGCTCTGGCTTTCACAACTGTATAGAATAGGTACAAACATTCTTAAACTTGGACTGAAGGTGAACTTTTTACCCAGCGGTTGCAGAATGACTGCACATACTGTTCCTCCTTTCCAGGATCTCCTGTTTTACAAAGGGGCCATTTTGGGTGTACACGTACCTGGTGCTTGGAGCGCAGCTGGGACCTATGAGGGGGTGTGAATAATCTTTCTGTGGGTTGAGTTGCACCCAAGAACAAAGTAAGACCTGAGCCTCAGAATACAGCCTCTGTACTCTCTTTTAGAGAGTTTTATTTACCTTTAGGTTAAATAACAGTCTAGAGTATGTGAGCAAAGTCCCCGAGGTACATGGTGCAGTAGTCAGAACAGATTGCACAAAAGCGAAGCTTGTATTAGGCACGTTGTGTGCCCGGTGTTGTAGGAACATTCCAGTATCATACACATTTTGAAAAAAATTTAACTGTTCCAGCAATATGCTACTTTTTTGAGGGGCCATAAATGTTACGCATCTGGAAGTATAAATGTAAATTCGCATCAAACATAGCTAGTCTGTTAAAGGTCAACAGAATTGCTCCCCACCCCGCCACTTCCTTGGCCTTATGATCAAAGCTCATTGTGTATTGACATTTAAAAAATAAATGTGACAAAAATTTATTTCTTTGCTCTGCTCCTGAGTTTCTATTCTGCAGGGAAAACTAGTAGTCTGGGGTTGCTATCTTTTGATTCATGATACAGCATTCACATTGCAATTGTGTGTTCATTTTTTTTCTATTTATTCAGCCAATAAGGAGATTGAAATATATAACCTCAGAAATATCAGATTCACTATAAAACGCACTCAATCAAAGCTAAACTATTTCATTGTTATTTGTGGAGAAATAAGGCACATACTATCAAATTTCAAAATATGTTTATAAAATTGAAAATATAATGCAGATATTGCTTTTCAGTTCTAGGTCATAGTATTTTTGGAAATCATTTAAGTTATTTTGAGAGCTTCAACAAAATCAAGCCCAATATATTTGCCTGAATAAGCACAGATTAAGTCTCATATATGAAATTCTCTTCATATGAGTTCTCTTATTGGCCTCCTTAAAAACAATAGTTTTAAAATCAAGCTGATTGTCTCTATGGGGTGAGAGAAGAATTGTAAGGAGAGAAGAAGGCACTGAGGAGATAATGGGGAATGATAGTAACGGATCGTCCACGGTTCCTGTGGTCCAATATTCGTCCATTTCTTATTGTCAGTACTTTTCACGGATCCTCTCCCTTTTTCTTTTGTCCTCTTTTGGGTTTACAACTTTCTAGTTTGACAAATTAACAAACACATGCCTGAAATAAACTTTTCTGTATTTATTCTTCCCCTACTTCATTGCAAGTATTTAAATATTCAGTGAAAGACACTGTGTGAGGCCTTGTAGGGATAGAAGATATGTGGGCCATGGTACTATTCCAAAGAGAATTCCACACATCTGCAAAACTGGCTGACTAGCAGTTAGAGAGATGGTAAAAGACACATCTCTCTTAACATCCCACCTTCACCTGCCTGCTGCCCTCCCTTTCTAGCTTGACTTCAAATTTCCACCTTGAGAATCACTATTATTCAGGGTTGCAAATTTAAGTATGTCAATTTAGCTGTTTAGCAAATGTCAGGGTTTTTTGGTAAATGTCAGATAGTTAGTGGTAGGTACTGATTTTCTGCCACCATCTCTATGAACTAATGAGCAGATGGTTAGTTACAGTGGAAACGGATCTGAGACCAAAGACTACCAAAGGTACCCACATTTATTAGTGAGCTGTCACAAAAACCGTGAGACACTCTGCTCTTGCATCTTGGGGAAACACCATCTCTCTCCTCAAACCCTCTGACTAGTACCAGGCACGAAGAGTTCATTTTGAGGAGGATGCAATGGTATTCTTTCTTATTTTTTTTGTTATTAAGATATAATTAAAATACAATCATAAGTGTTAGTTGTTGAGTTTTGATAATTTTATATGCCCATGTAACCAGTGTCCCAAATAAAATATTATAAAACATTTGCATTCCCCACTCCCCAAAAAATAATGTGGTGCTCCTTTCCAATCAATTCCCCTCCTCCCCTCCCCAACAACTGTCTGGTTTCTATCCCCATAAATTAGTTTGCCTGCATTTAGATTTCACATGTGCAACTGTATTCTAAAGCAGCTTTGTGGTTGAATCAGGAGAGAATGCCTGTGAAGTGAAGGGGTGCGCTGCTGGATGGACTGGACTCTTACTCTTCCATCGCACAGGGAGGTGGGTCTGTGAAGTCTGTCTAACCATCCACGTATCTTAAACACCACTCATTTCCTGAATTAAGGATTGTTTCTTCCACTCATTACGCTGCTTAACAAACCCTCTGGCACAGATTTCACTACCAATATGTGAAGCAGCTGTCTTGAGGAGTGTGTTAAAGTTTTCACACGTACATCACATATTCAGAGACAGGATCGATAGAGGAACATGTCTTCTGAAGATCTTGCTCCTGCCTTTACCTCCCTTCTTGCATAAATCCCACTCATCTTGAAATTCACAGTTCAATAGCCCCCTTGTCTACCATCATAGCAGGGTTTATTATTTCTTCTATTTCCTATGGTTCTTTATATGAACCTTTATCATAGCACCTATAAATAGTGAATTTAGCACAGAAGGGGCTCTTTCTTGGCATGTAGATTTTCTCTTCAGAGACCATCTTAGACATCTCTGTATTTTCCATGTAAATCACTGTATCCTCCAGCACAGAGTGCCAAATAAATATTTGTTGCAGTGGTATATGGATGGATGGATGATGGATGATGGATGAATAGTTAAAATACTCGTGTATTATCTGGGGCTTTTCCAAAGAGTAGTTTATCAAGAATTCATGACATTGTCTAGTTGTTGGGAATAGAGTATTTTCATTGGGGGGATGTCAACCACAAATGCTCTATGGATGGGTGGGCCAGAATGATGCTACCCGATCAGAAAATATACCTCCGCAGAGCACTAAAAAGAGATGGATGATGAAGAAGTCTATAAAAATAGATTTCTCTTGGGGCCGGCCCGGTGGCGCAAGCGGTTAAGTGCGCGCGCTCCGCTGCGGCGGCCCGGGGTTCGCTGGTTCGGATCCCGGGCACGCACCGACGCACTGCTTGGTAAGCCATGCTGTGGCAGCGTCCCATATAAAGTGGAGGAAGATAGGCACAGATGTTAGCCCAGGGCCGTCTTCCTCAGCAAAAAAAGAGGAGGATTGGCGGATGTTAGCTCAGGGCTGATCTCCTCACCAAAAAAAAAAAAAAAAAAAAAAATAGATTTCTCTTTTTTCCTGCTTTTGCCTAAGGTTTGCATTGCTTCCTTGCCAAGACAATTCTCCTTCTTCCTCCTTTAGTCTTTATGTGAGGTTATTATGTTATAGGAGGATATAAGAGATTAATCACGTCAGTGAATCAGCTAGAATACTTTGCAAGATTTGTAAGATTTTATCTCTGAAAGGTTGAGATGTCTGGCTTAGAAAGAAAAAATTCCTGGAAAACAGAGATTTGTATACCCATGGCCATCTTCTTCCTAGCTATGACTTTCACTTTCCAAAATTATAGATAAAGCCTTCCTCTATAGAAGGGCTAATGTACTGACATATCTTACTGGACAAAAATACTCAGTCTAAATTTTATTTGTTTAATGATGCATCAGAAAACATTAGAATTCTCAATGTCTGTGGCAAGTTATCAATTAATTGATTCTAACTTGGCATAATCAAAATTAATTTTTTCTTAATTTCACATGTAGGATATGTGCTTCTCTGTAACTAGAGAGTAAATTTTTTACTACCTAATAGATTCTTAGCACTAATTAGGGTTATGCAATTATGGTTCAGTGAACTAAAGAAGAACGCTACTGAGAAAATTAGCACACTGGTTAGGGTTTTAAATATGAAAACGAGAAACGCCATTATCCAAAGAACACCACTCTTTCACCTCTTCTTCTAACTCAGGGAAACACTCCATTTCTAGACACACCCTCCCTCTCTGTATCGTCTTTCAATCTCATGACTCCCTCCTTCTGCCGCAGTCTCCTTTGAGATATTTCAACCCAGAAACCAGAATGATTCTAATAAACCAAATCAAATCACGTCACTCTTTTGCTGAAAACCTCCTAGTGACTTTCCCTCTCACTAGCCTTGAAGCCTATCACTCTCACTGTAGGGGTATAGTGACATGGTGATATGCAGTGATACAATGATAGCCTATCACTATCACTGTCACTATATCCAAGGCTGTAAGAAACCTGACTCGCTCTGGAACAAGTGACTGTATCTCCCAAGTCTCTTCACCATAAAAACATCCTTGAGAAAATAGCCCAGAGCAATGGCAGTCAGCACCTCTGATCACAAGATAACGTGGAAATGTGAGAGACCCATGAAGAATTGTTTCTCAACAACTATGTATTTTATTTGTTTGTCTTGTTTGTTGTCTATCTCTCCATTACATTTTAAATTCCATGAAATGGGGATGTTTGTCTTTCTTGCCCTCCACTGCTGTACCTCCAGCACCTAGAAGAGTACCTGACAATAGATACTTAACATATACCTAACATATACTTGTTGACCAAATGAATGAATGGCTAGTCCTTCTCCACCAGAAGTTACAAAGGAAGCTGACAGAACCATCCTCAATTCAATGATGTGGGTATAAGGCAGATTCCTACTCCAGCTAAAGACATTTGACTACAAATTCTATCTCCTACTGCTTAGAAAACTGTCAGGCTCGTGGTAGGCACTCGATAATTATTTGTTGAATAAATATATGAATACATATATGTATATTAGTATATATGATTTACTACAAGCAATTGGCTCATGTGATTATGGAGGCTGAAAAGTCCAAGATCTGCAGTCGGCAAGCTGGAGTCTCAGGAGAGCTGATGATGTAAGTTCCAGTGCAAGACCAAGGGCCTAAGAACCAGGAGAGCTGGTTCGTGTAAGCTCCGGTCTGAGTCTGAAGGCAGAAGAAGGAGGAGACCCATGTTCCAGCTCAAAGACAGTCAGACAGAGAGAAGAATTCTTACTCAGCCTTTTATTCTATTCAAGTCTTCAGTGGATTGGATGAGGCCCACCCACATTGGAGAGGGCAATCTATGCTCAGGTTGCTCAGATCAGAAAGTGAAGGGCAAAGGTCAGGAAATTGGGTAGTTTGTAGAATCATAAGAGTGGCCAGGAAGTAACAGGGTGAAGAGAGATGGGAGTTGGGGCAGGGAAAATGGCTTGGATCTTCCACCTGGTCTGAGAGATATGGAAGCCTGCTATGGTCCTCATGGAGACTTCTGTATTCTTTCCTTCTGCTAACCAAGGGAAGGCCGTCAGTGGAAGGACCCGCTCTCCATTTGTTCTTAACTCTCTTACCTCACGATGGGGATTTTAGACTTAAGCCCCATCTCTCCAGCCAGCTACCTCTTTCTTGTGACACCAAGCGCCTCAAGCTGGAATGGGGAGGGGACAAGGGTCACTCTATCTGGTGAGGGGAGAAACCAACTCAGCCCACGGGTATATAATTAGGACTTCTCTATTAAGGACTTGGTCCTAAATATATCACACAAAAGAACATAACTAGAAATGTAATATAGTTTTATGTTTAGAAGTTAAAACCTGTTTGAAAAAACAATCTCATCTCATCCAGAAATACCCTCACAGACACACGAGGAAATAATGTTTAACCAAATATCTGTTAATGGGACCCAAAACAGCCAAATTCTGGTAAGTTGGGAGTGAAAGAAGAGAGATTGTCTCCAGAAAATTGGAGCAGTGTGGAGTGTACTCAGCTGGAGCTGAGTCTGAAGAAGAATGGGCAAAGACAATAGAGACCACCCCGGGCCCAGGCAAGCCGACACACATACAAAATTAACCATCACAATTGCTGCAGTCCCACCAGTTCTTAATAGAGACCAGTAAGTAAATAACACTGTTCTAAGGATCTGGTGTGTTCAGACCATTGTGTTCAGATCATCTTTACCACACACAAAAATCAGAAAGGTGACAGAGGGTTAGTCCTCCTTAGCAGATCATGGCTGTTGATGGTGATATGAAAAAGCTCATACTAAACTAACCGAAAATAAAGAATTCAGAAATATATGAGAGGCAAAACAATTATGTTTAAAAGATGGGAAGGATGCTGTAAAGATGATCTTGATATGTTTGATTGCCCATGGAGTTGACATAGTGACAGAAATAGAAGCATTGTACGCTGAAAAACAAAATCTCCTTGGTTTGTTTTTATTAGCTGTCTAAAACATTGGAAAGTTTCTGAGGTAATGGGACGCCAAACAGGCAAGTTCCAGTAAGTGAGGAGTGAAAGAAGGGAGACTGTCCCCACAGAATTGGAGCACTGTGGAGTGCATAGCTAACTGAGTCTGGGGAAGAATGGACAAAGATGACAGAGACCACCTGTGTGGCTAATAACACTGCTTAGGCATAATCCAGCTGTCCTCTTTATGTGTTCACATGATAAGTCATGAAATCTGCTTTCTTTTTAATATCTCTTTTTTTGTCATGGAAAAATGAAATTTTTAACTCTCTAGATATCTCAATCATGGAACTGAATCTTATTCTCCTTGGACTTATAAACATTGAGTATTACGTTTAAGATTCTTTTTAAATAGTTCTTTTGAAGAAGGTGCTATTCAATATTTGATTCTTTTTTCCCCATATAATAAAGTAGTGCCAAAAACTAAGCCAGAGTGAAGCTCTAAGTACACAAGGTATTTGACCTGTTTTTTTGAATTAAAGTGTTTGGCAGATAAATTTATATCTTCATATGTACAATGTATTTTTTTAAATAACTTAATAAATTGCAATCATTATCCAGGTTTCTTCTAATAAAAAGTTTTCAAAACAGTTTTTTCTGTTGCTTTTTCATTCTGAAAGAATCAGATTTTCACATGTTGAAAATCACCCAAGGTTATTTTTCTTTTGAAAAAAATGGCTTTGACTCATCAAAATCTCACAAGACTTCAATTCATTCAAAGCTTTAGCTTCCCTTTTGGTAACTTATTCATTACTTCCTGAAAGTGGCCAATCTCCTAGGTAGAAATGACTAGATTTCTAGAAATGGTACCTCAGTGAGTCATCCTTTTGGCCTGAAAATCCCATTTCCAGGGGTACAGAATCATGAACAGTGGCGCACCCATTATGAGACATATGTTAGCAGAACTGAAGCGTTAATACATTAAAAAATTTTTTTCCTGAAGTTTTTGGATGTAAAACAGAGAAATTAAACTAAGTTAGGAGTCATCCAGTGGATGTGGTCATGTACTGTTTTGTCGAACAGGATTACGCAATTATAAACCAGCAGTGCTTCATGGGTTGGTTTTCTATGGTTGAATGATCTAGGTGTGGAGGTAAGACCAGAGTTCAAGACTAGTTACTAGGGATCTGAATTGAAAATCCCAAGAGCTAAGTGGCAGGGATAGAATTGTGAATGGGTAATCACACTGGAACCGGTTGAAGGAAATAAGTCCGATAGAGATTCAGGAAGTAAATACAAGATATTTTGATATAATCTGGCTAATACAGACTTGCTGACTGAGTTTACTTTTTTAAAAAAATGGCTTCTTATGGTCCTCATAAAATTCAAATAATACTTGCACATATAAATTTAAAAATCAAAGGGAGAATTGACATCTTTGCAACATTTAAGCCTTTGCATCCATGAATATATCTCCATTTATTCAAGTCTGTTTTTATGTTCTTCAACAAAGTATTATTCCTCCAAAAGTCTTTCTATCTTTTTTTTAGCTCTATTCCTAGCATTGTGGTGATTTTGTTGTTGCTCTTTTTTTCCATAACAGACAGGAAATTTTTCTATTATGATTTCTAGTTGACTATTATTGGTGTGTAGGAACCTTAATAATTTTGATGTTCACCTTGTATCCTGCACACTGTGAAATCTCCTGTTAGTGAAAATTCCACGATGATCATATAGGTAGGCATTACATGTCATTTTGTTTCTTCATTTCCAATATATTGCGTTTGGCTAAGACCTGCAATCCAATAGAGGAATTATCTACATTTGTTTTTTAAATGTGTCTTTTCGTTTGTTTTTTTTTTCGCTGAGGAAGATTTGCCCTGAGCTAACATCTGTGCCGATCTTCCTCTATTTTGTACGCGTGTCGCTGCCACAGCATGGCTGCCGACGAGTGGTGTAGCTCCACACCTGGGAACCGAACCCGGGCCGCCGATGTGGAGTGTCCCGAATTTAAACACAAGGCTGCAGGGCCGGCTCCTAAATGTGTTTTTTTTAATCACAGATTTTGAATTTTATGAAAGACTTTTTTTTTTCTGCATCTGTTGTTATGATCATGTGGTTTTCTGTCATCTGTTCGTTAGCGTCATACTGACTCATTTTCTATTATTGAACTCTTCTTGTATTCCCAGGATAAACAGAATTAGGGACATGATGTATTATTTTATATGCAACTTTACTCATTTAGATAGTATATTATTTAAAGATTTCGGCATCTATATTTATGTCAGATTGGTCCTTAAATTTGATTTGATTTTAAAATGTGTTTTATATCTGTAGGTGTGTCTTTTTTCATTCCTAATAACGTCTGTGTTTTATTTATTATATTGGTTAGTCGTTTCTATTTTACTTTTTTTTTTTCAGCAAATCAGATTTTGATTTCAGTGGTCATTTCTTTCGTTTCTTTTTTTCTACTTCACTAATACTTCTTCCTAACTTTATTTTCTTGCTTTAACTTTCTTCAGGTTTATTTTGTTTTACTTTTCCTAGTTTCTTGAGTTAAATGCTTAACTTATTTAGCTTTTTTAAAAAACCCACTGAGTTTTAAAGTACTTTCCTTTTCAAATAAATGAATTTAGGTTTGTATATTTCCATTCTTAGAGCACCAGTGACTCAATCCTGTAAAATTTCCTCTATGGTAGTTTCAGTGTCTTTCACTTTTAGGCATTTCATAATTTCCATTATCGTTTCCTTGTTACCCTGTGGGCCACTTAGAAGTGAATTTTAAGGTTTTAGTGTGTTTGTGTACATATGTGTTTTCATACTTGTTTACTCTTTTCTATCTCATTTGCTTGCATTGTGGGTAGAAAACAAAGTCTGTATGATATTAATTATTTGAGATATTTTGAGACGTCCTCTGTTCTCTAGTTTCTATCTCTGGCTTAGTTTTAAGTTTGCTTCTACAGTCCAGAACTAGGTCTTACAATTATGGCTTAGAGCTTCTTCTCTGCAGTGATATTGGAGGATATGGAAAATCTGGAGACTCCTCCCAGAGGTCTCTTGATTTAATACTTGATCCTAGCTCTATCTGTGTTCATTGCCTTCCTAAGTCTGCTGCTCCATAGAAACAGTAACCCTAGGAAATGGTAGGGAGTAGTTTTTTGTTGTTATTTTCAGGTGTGTTTCATGAGAGGGGAACCCCTTTCCTGTCTGCAGCTCTAAGTAGCAGTCCTTGACTCACCTGGACGAGCTTTTGGCTCCTTGCTCACAGGAGCTGACCTCTTGGCCACGACTACCTGCTCTTGGACACAGAGCTCAGATGACCAACGGCTTTGGAACTCACTCAGTGTCTGGAGTTTCTTTGCTGTCTCTGATTCAAGAGAAGTTTTATTTTGCTTTTGGTCCTGTTACTCCATTTTGGTTTCTCCTTATGTTTTATTCCTGTGTGTTTGGGTCAGAGGGAGTGCGTCAGAGCATAAACTTCTGGCACTAGATTGACTTCAATGCTTTAATCTTCAAAACATTCGGAATTATTTTTGTATACGGTGTGTGGTGAATGTCTAACTCCTGTTTTCTGTCTCTCTCATCAAAATGGAATAAAAGTATCTTATTTATTCAGGGATAAATGATAATTCAGTCCATCCTGTGGGATTTAAAATATTACAAATTGGTGGCCTCTGATTGAAATTGGTTTGGAACTCATAGAACTTTTTTTTTTTACTTTTGGAATTAAAGTAATTTTGAAAGGGGCACAATCTTTACAGTCACGTACAATCCACAACCTTCCTCATTGTCTTACAACCCACTTCACTCATTTGTGTAACTTGTCAAGCCCTAAAAGAATCCGAGTGTGCAAATTCTTAAGTAAAATGCAAGTCCTGTAGTTTCAAGCTCATGGATGTCATTATTTTTGACTCATTAGTAGGAGGGTTTTTGAAAAATTTACTTCACAAAATACTTTTTTCTCCCAGTTTTGCTTGCATATAGCATAACTCCCTTCAGATTGCAAATGGAGTATCTTCAGAGGAAATGGCTAATGGCTAGCCTGAGATTCGGCAGTAAATATTCAGAGCAGTAAACGATCTTGTAAAGATCACTGAACCTCACTTGGCCTTAACTCTGTCACCAGTTAAAATGAGAGAAATGGATTATCTGACCCTTGAGATTCATGTAGGAACATGGCTTGCCTATATCCCAGATCTGAATAAATAAAATAATAATAGTAAATGACACTTGGGAGAACCTACCATATGGTATGTAACTGGGTGTGATGCTATGCCTAATCCTGTTCATTTAAAATTCTTAAAAAACCATTAGTGAATTGGAAGAGAGAGTGAAGAACATATTAATTACGTGAGCAAATGATGCTATGTAAGGAGCTGTTACAAATATGAGGGAGAAGAGAAATGAGAGGTGCGGTTCATTACATATGCATGGCCAAGAGAGAGTAAAGGACTTGCTGACGGAGGCCCACATTGTGTTTGTTACTCTAGCAAGAATTTTTCTTAATGAGCCAGATTCTCCCATTGTTTCAATTGTTCCCTTAATTCTTCCAGGCAGCGGGAGTGCCATGCCCTGGAGTATCAAGACTGCCTTTGATGTAACCCTGATGTCCCAAATGTTATAGTTCTCAAAGTGTGGTTTAGGCAGTTGAGAAGATCTGACTCAATTTAATGTTCAGCTTTAGGTACCAGGGGCTTTTGTATGATAGCTTGTTTTCTCTCTGGAGGGTAATATTAATTGCAATAGGAACACTGAAGTGGTAACACACTTAGCATTATTTATCTCTGCATTAGGTACACTGAGGACCTATTCAGCTGGTGGGAGCTTCAGAAGCATCATTTTCAGTTTCTAAAGAAATCAAGTTTTATTCCCAATCCTTTGCATTTTTAGCAAGCCTCTCTGTAGCCTTAATGAGCTATTCACCTTCTCAAAGGAACACTAAGTATTAATAACAAAATATTCATATTACCCAAAGGGACTAACGTTTTGTCTACTTCTAGCCTTCCTAATTTTTCAGATTCGCTGACTGTGGGGTAATTTTGGTTACTCATTCCTGCACATTTTTTTGTTGTTGCTGCTACGGTTGTTGAACATCAAAGCAATTTCGTAACTGTGACTTGAATACTACTTTCTGGGGCCCTGAAATGTTTATTTCAGTACATATACTCCTAGTTGCTAAGGCTCAAGTTCAAGACTAATATATCATAATGGTATCAAATATTTGCCCTTCATGTTTCTTTTTCTTCCTCAGGTTTTGTTTTAAGTTTGGCTAACAAGAACTGAAGTTACTACCCCTTGGGACTTTGCCTAATCTTCTTTTCCTTTTTCTCCCGTGAAAGGCAAGAAGACAGATCCTTTTTATTTTAAAGTTTTTACAGCTACTCACTTTATAGGGGAACTGAGGGGAAACATCGAAGATTACAGATTAAAGCACATTTAAATATACTTTCATTCATTTTATCTGGATTCTTCTAGGATAGAAGAGAGCAGACCTTTTGCATTTCTCTTTTCTTACTTTCATCCTTGAGACTGGCCATCACTAAACATCTTTTTTTCCATTTTCATACATTAAACCAATATTCATTTTACAAACCAGTTCTTCTCTTTTATCTATCTTATTTTTCAGAATATAAGTAAAGTGTACTCATTGTATATATTGTATACATTCTTGAATTATATGAATTCCTGAAAGTATAAAAAAAAAAGATGCAAATCAAAAATAATAAAATCTCACCCATATTTTTACTACTCTGGGGCACCTACTGCACCATTTTGAATACTTATCCACTGTCTTCTACAAATCTTTTTGCATACATGCAGTGTTCACAATGCTTTTGATCAACTTTGCTATTACCTTTGGAGAGCAGTGACAGTTGTCCCCCAGGGCATGTCTACTACTATGAATTTTAAACACTTGAATTTCATTTAAAAAGCAAAATGATCCATTGCATCATTATTTGCTGGGAAAGCTCAACCAAGGCCAATGTTACCACGATCAGGCTTCTGAGAACTTGAAGCTGCAATAGAGAAGTTGCCCCTAACCACTTTCGCCTATAGAAGGGCAGTCAGAGGGATAAGCACATGTGGACACGGGAACGGCTCTGCCTTCTCCAGCAAAGCAAAATATCTGAGGGAAAAACAACCACCTGATCGGACAATGAAAACTAATGAAATAGCATTTCATTTCGTTGGTGTCAAACAGTGCATTTAACTGACAATTATGAACAGCCATACATTAGATCTACAAATGATCTAATGTAATCAAGCAGTTTCTGGGAAAAATAATCTTAATTTGGTTAATCTTGTGATTTCTCTCCTAAATATTTCTGGACTTAGTTGCTGGCATCCTGTTTATCCTGTGTATTCCACTTTACAAATATTTGGATCAGGTACAGACTTTCATGAATTTAATCTTCTTTACCATCTGCCTCTAATCACATTTCATATGATTAAAACTCTTAGTTTCACTCTGTCAGCAGAATGTCTACCAGCATTCTCCTGTGTGCACAGCACTAGATGAGATCAGAGGACCAAATAGAAAACAGTGGGCCAGACCTCGCTCAGTGTTATCTTCTTTTAAGTCTGAATTTAAAAAACCATTTTAAATCAGTTGTCAACATTTACAAATGGGTACAGTGCACATAAAGACACGGATTCCTTGCTTTTCTTTGCAAGTTAAGAGATCAGGCAATCCTGCACTATATTCAAGTATAGCAACAACTGGCTTGGATGAGGTAGTATGACTCCCTTAAATGTGGGGCATGCAGTCTCAGTTACCACCATTCCCTCCATTTCCAAGTCTTCCACACCTGGCTGCTCTGACGCATTAACCTCTGTCTGCATGCACGTCTGCGACTTCTGTGTTACTCTGGCTCCCCCTTCCCGTCGAAGCTCTTCACATGTTGACAGTCTATCCACATCACTCAACCAATTCGTTTTTGACTTAGACTTTTTCTTCATCTAAAATATTCTCTTTTGTTCTTGCAGTTCGTTTCAACAGGTCCTTTCACTGTCTGTTTTCAGTCACCTCTCGTCATATGTTTATATTCCAAATAAACCATTTGCGATTTTCTTAAGTTTCAGAATTGCAGAATTTCTTCAGCCTAGGTTGTTTCCTCTCCTCCAAATGCCCTTGTTCTTCTCAGTCTCCCTTGGATATCACTTAATCATCCTCCAAGAATCGGTACTGGTGCTATATTTTCCTGACGCAGCCTGCCCTCTGCTAGCTAAGTTAGATTGACTTTGACTGTCATTTGTCTGCCATTGAAAGCTTGGATACAGTTCTATGAAGACATGTATCCCATTTATGACCCTAGAGTGCATTTGTTGACTTGTTTATCTGTAGCCCCTGTGTTTCTCCACCTCCTGACTTGTTCCTTGAGAACATGGATCGTGTATCATGCAGACTCAATGTGTTCACTCTCAACAATATTCTCAGCACATAGTAGGAGCTGAATAAACTCTGGTTGAATAAATGAATGAGGAGTAAAATGGGTACTTAAAGATACAGCCCACTTTGTAGTTCTCTAATTGTTTCATTAAATTGTGCTTTGACAACTTTAAACTAACACTTCTAACAATTGATGGCGTAAGCCTTCTCCCATCCTCTTCTCTTTCCTTCCTCCTTCTTTTCCTCCCCTACCCCTACAGACTGCATGCATGCATGCACACACACACATGCACAAACAGACACACCACCACCACCACCACCACAACTACAATCACATAGCAGAATAATCATACTTAATAAATATCCACTAATTTGCAAGGTTCCAGTAGCACAGAAATATAGATTTAGAATTTGCAATATAAATATCAGACTTGTTATATGCCACTATGCCTTATACAGTTTATTAAATTTTATTTTATTAAATTTATTTATTTATTTATTTTTGCTGAGGAAGATTAGCCCTGTGCTAACATCTGTCGCCAATCCTCCTCTTTTTGCTGAGGAAGACTGGCCCTGGGCTAACATTCATGCCTGTCTTCCTCTACTTTATATGGGACGCCACTGGTGCATGGCTTGACAAGTGGTGTATTGGTGCACGCCCGGGATCCGAACTTGCGAACCCTGGGCTACGGAAGCAGAGCATGTGCATTTAACTCCTACGCCACCGGGCTAGCTGCAAATTTTATTTTTTTTAATTATTCTAAAAGTAAATCATAAGAATAAGAAGAATACTTTCAAGTAGAGATAGAATTAAAAGAACAGGAAATTCTAAAGGCTCAAAAGATGCTGCTGCTTAGTATGGATCATGTAGATGTGGCTGTTTTCAGAAAAGAGGTTAGGAACTTTTAGATAAGCTGTAAAGGAGTTGACTACAGAAAATTTCTTCATGATTACAGTATCACGTCCCCTTGCAAACGTGGGCCATGAATACCCTCATCTGGGTGCCTACTGCTGAGCTGTTTGTCTTTGTGGGACTTTGCACAGCTGACAGCTAATGCAGGCGTTTAAATGCAAAATATGACACTGATGTTTTCCCCCAAATGACACTTCGATTCATGAATTATATGAATATGGGTAGCACTATTCATTTATGAAATAATGCAGCTATCACTTAGTAATGCAATTCAAAACATCTTTCACTTTATTTAGCCATTTCCAACCCCATTACATGTGACTAGGAAAAGAATAAAAATTGATTAGACAAGGAGTGAAAAGTGGGCAAAAGCATTTTCCGGCACGCTGCCCGCCTCGTGGCAAAATGATGGAACCGTAGCATTTTATTTCCTATTGAGGAGATGTTTCTTGCTTAGGTGGCCTGTTTCTGATTAAAAGCATCTTTGTAATGTTGCATTCACTTCCATAAAAAGAAAAATATGCTCTGTGCCAGGAAAGAGTTTAGTACTAACTGCAAAAAAAGATGTTACTGTGGCGAGACAGGATATTCTTGGTTCCAAAGTCTGTAGGATGGCGGGTTTTGGAAGTTAGCAAATCACGTCTCTTAGCTTCTAATTTCTCTGTTGGGTCAATGATAAAAGTGGAAATAATATGACCATTATGGGCAGTTAAGATAACAGTAATAGCTATAGTTTTTTGAGCACTTTCCAAGTGCTCTTTTCGTTAAATATATTATCTGTAATTGTCAAACAACCTAGAAATGTGAAATTATTGCCCTGTTTTATAGCCATGGACTCTGAGAGTCAGCCTAGGTAAGAAAGGTGGGCAGTAAATGACTAAGCCCAGAGGCTGCTGTCAACTCCTGTCTCTCCTTCTCCTACCCGCATAACTTAGGGTCTGTAGCGCGTCTTTGTGAAAGGGTAGGAGGTGCCCATTGACTATCCTCCTGAATGTGGTTCACGGGTCTGCGTGACGGGGGCACTCTTTGCTTGCTTTCCTAAGCTTTTTAGACTTCTAAGAAGTCTAAAGTATTTTGCTGTTTAGGATTTTCTTTTGGAATTTTGGGTAACTGGTCTGGATGCGGCTCTGTTCTATTTCAGGAGGGGCAGGGAGAACGCACATCCTCTCTCTGGTGGCGCTTTGGGAGTGTCATTCTGGCAGGTCATCCATCTCGGTGAGCTCAGGACACAGCCGCCGGTGGACTCAGTCACAGATGCTGACTGAGAAGCAGCTCACATTAGAGTTCGATGAAGACTAGCTTGTCCAAAGACAAGGGAAATAGTTCACATTTACTTTTCCGATATGTGATCTTAGGTATGGGGACCTCACATGTTGAGCAGAAAGCTGCTAGTTTCTCACGTGATCTTTATCAAGAAATACAAAACCAGTGAGCGGCTACAGCTAGAGGAGCACGTCTCAGGTGGGTTGTGAATTATCAATCCAGATGGCCTCAGCTCCCCAAGGACTGTTCCAAAGTCATATACATTCTTTAATCATTAATTTCAAATTTTGCCTAACATTTTTATAGGCAGAAGGCTTTTCTGCAAGGGAAAAAAATATCCATGTTAATGAAAAGGCAAGAGAAAATTTGGACATTGTTAATTTTGTAGGAAAACACAATCCTATACTTACAAAAAAGAAAAAAGTAAATGCTCAGATAATATTTATATTCTAAATATATTCACAAAGTGTTTTCACACCTTATTTATCAGAACTATTTAAGTTATATCATTATTTCCCTCTTACTAAGGTCATATGCCCCATTAGTGGCAGACAGAGCTCTATAGACTAACTGTATCTATGCTCTATTTTAAATATAACATGAAGCCTATTGCACAGAACTGCTTTCCTTTTCCTCTTTTGATTTATTTCCTTTTCTGAATCCTGTAGGAGCTTGATATTGTATTTTTAGTCAGCTGGACTCTTCACCGGTCTTTTACAGAAAAAGGTATTGGGTTGGAATCTCAGGCTTGGTAGTTGGAAGGAAAGGAAAGGATTTAAGAGTCCTTGGTCAACCCCAGAAAAGCTTTATGTTAAGTATAGACAGGAAGATCAGAAAATAATGGGTATAATTAAAAAATATTTCTTTCTTTCAAAGCCCCAGCTTGATGCTTGTAACCATAGTATGACTTCAGAAGCAAGTGCCGTGGATGCAATACGGAAGGGCAAAGCAAAAGGATTCAAATCTCTTCTGCATTTATATATATATTCATTAGATCAACATATTCGTCCCTCTGTTTTGCATAACCTGAAAGCAGTACTTTTGAAATTATGAACACAGCACAGATGGTTTGCTCTGATCACGTCGACCTCTTCACAGTCTGTGAACAGACCATGTTTATTTCACCTCCGGAAGGGGAGGGTCATTCTGTTTCTGTCTCTTCACCTGTCCTCATTCCTGCCCTCTAGGGTCCAGCACACGACCTTCTCTCTCAAGAAGTCTTCTCCGGGGAGCCCAGTCTTCTCTTGCCTCAGAAAAAGTGTAGCACTTAATTACATGTTGTTTAGTACCCTGCAATGTTGTTCTTTGGTGTGTCTCCCTCTGCAACTAGATTGTGGGCCCCCTGAAGATAGGGAGCCCGTCATCAGCATGCCTCAGCACGGTGCAGACTTTGAGCTCTCGGCAAGAATTCATTGATCGAGATCCCGCTTTCTGCTACTTTATTTTTATTATTTAATTGAGTGAGATTCTGCAGGGCATAAGCTACGCGCTTGAAACCAAGCCACCCTTGGGAGCTTCATTAACTTAGGGCACATGGGCCCTATTTATTTACTGTTTCAATAGACTGAGTTAGCTGTGCTATCAATCACACAATGCGACAGTCTTTAAAAAATGCAATGCTTCTTCTGCATCTTTCAGCTTTGCTCCTTCTCTGATGACCTTTTGGAAGCAGTAGAGAGGGACTAGGGGAAGAGGAGTACTTGTCATGCTCTGTCAACTTTTAGAACATGAATTAGAGAACTCAAGGAGAACAAGAATTCCTTTTGTTATTTTTTTAAAAAAAGAATCAAGTAGTACCCTTCCTACAAGTAGAGAAAAGCATAGTATTTCCATTCGCTCTTAGAATTGTAGACATGGTCTTAGAATTATAGACATGGCATGAGAAGGTGAATGCTTCTCTTAGGATGGCATTTGTCAAGGTAGAACCATGGTTATATTCCAGTTTTCTCTTTTAGTTTAGAGGTCATCTGGTTCCGTTGTGTCTGAGATGGCATGGATGAATGTTTGGGGGACTGTTTAGGGCTAAGCCCCCCAGGAGCTCTCAGCCGACATACTTTTCCAATAAAATATTCTAAATAGTGCTTCCTTGGCCTTCAGGTTTTCTGGGAGCTCTGAGTTAGGAGGATGGATCTAATGATGATGAGCTCAAAGTAAGAGTGGGAGGCACAAATTAATCCCAGGAGAGAACCATTGCCTAAATAGTCAACCTAAAGAGGTACGAAAATTTTAATTGTATCTGGGTTAGCATTGAAATGTCCATCGTTTGAAGGATGTCTGAGCAGAACAAAAAATATCAAACCTATCTTGTGTAAGGAATACAGAAAGCTAGGTCCAGCCCAGGAGAAAGAGGCTGCTAGGAACTTTGTTAAGAAACTAGAATAGTGGCCACTTTGGGCGGTCTAGGCCAGACCCTGGTCTTTGATCGTATCAGAAATTTTGAGTAAGAACCTAAGACTTGAGTAAAAGATTAATTAGGTAGATCAGACAGACACGAAGGGATCTGAAGTCTGATGCTTTCACAAGTGCTCTGACAGCTAAATGTATCCTGAAGTTGTTGGGACATTTGGCAGACCAGTTTCCTGACAGTCTTTACTGAGGTGCGGTAGCTCTCAAGCTACTACCAGACCTGACTCTCACTGCCTCGGGGTCCTACACTCAGCGCACCTCTATCACTGGCCTCAAGGCAGGGCAAGTGTGGATGGGAATTCTTATAAAGACTCCTGAGAAATCAGGTTGGTTTTCGGCTTTAACTTGAAATGGCGTTAGAGTGCTGGGCCAAACCTGGTTGTTGGGTCTGCCCTAGAGTGAACCCAAACCCTCAGTCTCTGAATTACTCTGATGGGTCTCTGGCTTTCAAGACCACAAGGGCCTTCTCTGGGCAAGAGCAGACTCCAGGATTGGCCTCAAGCAAAATGTATTTCTTTGGAATCCATCTAGCATGGAAATAGCTTTCCCCTGGTCGGCAGCCCGTGTGTGTGGTACAGCATTGCTCAACACAGCACATTCTTCTTAATGTATGACTTCAGAGGGAGGGTGGGGCTGAGCGTGGAGGGCTGAGGGTAGAGGTTTCTCAGAAATGTCTGTCTCACAAAGCAGCTATTTTTCTCAGTTGAACAACTTTGAGCCTATTGCTTTCATTTTCCTCAAATATCTATCAGGGCTTTGTAACTTATGAGCAAACAAACTGAAACAGAAAGCCATTTTTAAAGTTAATTTTATATTTGGTACAGGATTAGAAGTTGTGCTCTGTTCACACACCGGCTATAGGCTGCAGCGCGGAAACCGTGCCTGCTCTTCCAACACAGCACAGCGATATTCGGTTAGAAGGGGATTAAGGACAAGAAAAAGGAATAAAGGGCAGTTTCTATTTGTAGGAAATTCTCAATGTCCCCTCTCAGAATGTCAGTTACTTCTCTTATTTTCTTTTCCGTGTGTGTCACGGCCGTCAGACTTGTTGGAAACACTAAGTCCTCCATCCTCATCAACAGCCGTGGATCGTGGTGCCACTCACTAACGTTTTATTGCAGTGTCCTGAGCTGCCCAGTCACCTCATGCTAAATTTAGACGTAAGTAAATAGAAGATTTTAGTTGCAGTGCTACTAGAAAGCAGCTGGAATAAGGATAAGTGGATCTATTGCTTTTGTATTGCTGTGAAGGATAATTTTGAGAGTTATAATTATTGTTTTTTAGGTAAACAAATATATAGAGACACTGATCTTTTCCTGAGCAATTCTGAATAAATTAAATGTATATCCAGATCTAGTTTCCAATCCCAAAGTCCCAAGTTGTAACAATTGTCAGCCTCTTAGCCTCTTGGAACACTTGACTGTTCCATTTTATGCTCTGGTGTTTTCTCTAATGCTTCCTGCGGAGGCATCTTACCTCCCCAACAAACACCTGGAGAAGGACCAATATTTGTCTTCCTCAGACCCTCATAGCACCTGCCATGGACTTGGGCATACAGCGAAGCCATCAAGAAATATTTGCTGAAAGGATTGCCCTTAATAAGAAATTGATGTTATGAAATCAAGACTGACTTACAAAATGTTTTTTGAACATATACATAATACAAAATATAAAAGCTACCACAGAATCTAAACTTAAAAGGTAAGGCTGCTCTTAGCTCTATCTCCTAGTCACCCAGTTTCCCTTCTGAGAGGCAAACAGAGGCTTCCTGCATAACTTTCCAAAAATACTACATTCATTTGTAAACAAACAAATAGAGAAATATGTATGTATATTTCAAAGTATGTACACTGTCCTGCACTTGATTTTTTCACCTAACAATATATCCTGGAAATTTTTCTATCAACACACCAGAAGCTAATGCATTCTTTTTAAAAGCTGCAGAGGATATATTCTATGGATGTCCATTTTCCCAAACATTTTACTATTATAAATTATATAGCAGGAATATCTTTGTATACATGTCATCTTATAAATGGGTTAAGTATAGCTAAAAGATAAATACCTAGAAATAGAATTGTTGTGTAAAGGCATTGACAAATTGCTCTCCACCAACTTTCGCTCCAACCAGCTTACAATGTGCACGGTGACTATTTCCTTGACATGCCCTGCGATACCCAAGTGAAGAAAGTGAGGTTATTAACGGCAAACACTTACATAGCACTTAGTCTGCACCAGACGCTGGTCTAGGTACGTTACATATATTATCTCAAAAAAGACTCAAAGTAAGCTTGTGAGGGAGGTCCTTTCATCATCTCCAATTTACAGATGAGATAAGACATTTATCTCCCAGCTAATAAATAGCAGACGACATCTGAGCCCAGGCTGTCTGGCTCCAGAAGTCAGTTCTTACAAACATGACCCTAAACTGCGCTAATCATGACACTTTTTCTTAAATATTCTGTATGAGATATAAGAAGATTTTCTCAGGAAATAAATGTTCAACTGTTGAATAGGTAGATTGCATCATGCTCAGCTACTGTACCCTCTTTGTTGCAGTCATCCACAGCACCCTGAATCCCTCTCTCCCATTCCCTGAAAGTATTAGCTCCTGGTTCCCTAGCATATTCTCTAACCTCACTCTAGTCATAATTTGGTGGAATATCAATGTTCGTGTGGATGAACCTTGCATTGCCCTGGCCTATCAGTTCCTCAGTCTCCTCTCCCTCAATGACCTTACCCTCCACCCTACCTCAGCTCTCTCCTGCTATCATAACCAAGATCTAGATCTTGTCATCATCAATAACTGCATCTCCTTTATAATGTCAGTTTCAAGCATCCTACCTCCGGACCAATAGTTCCTCTTTCCCCATTCACTCCCTCTAATACCCCTACTCCACCAGCTCTTTGACCCCACTGGGATCTACATTCCATTGAGCCTATCCTTTTTCCACAGTCCATCCCCATATTGGTGCCCTCACTTTTCCCTTACACAGCAGCTTAGATTTCCCAGTTCACCGCTACCATCAATCTGACCTAGATTACTGCATAGCCTCCTGACAAGTCTCTCTGCTCCCTTGCCCTCTTTCAATGTATTCTCAAAATAGCAGGTGACCCTATTAAAATGTAAGTTAGATTAAGTCACTTGTCAGTTTAAAACCCTCCAGTGTCTTCATATTTCACTTAGGAAAAAGGTAAAGTATTTTAAATGGTTTATAAGGCCCTATGCAGCCTCTCTGACTATTCCATACCACTCTCCCCTCTGCCTTAAGCCACGTTTCCACCCCGAAATCTTTGTATTTGCTTTGTGCCTTTGCCTGGAACATTTTTCCTCCAGATACCGTCATGGCTCCCTCTCTCACTACCATGATCCCAAGAAAAATAGTGATGCAAGTATGATAATTTCAGTCACAAAAGTCAAGTGTACAAATGTTAACTTTATTCCTTTTTACTGCTGAGCTCAACATAGTGTATTTCCCTTCTTTAACTGCACTTTTAATCAAACTTGAATCGTTTATTGTTACAATCTGGTGTTAAATTCGGAATCTCCCACATTCTTTCTCATGCACTTCTCCTCATAGGTAATATAAATTTCTGGTTTTGGAGTGTGAGGTTTATTTAAGAGATCTGACATAGGAATGGGGATACATTTGTTCCAGAGCCATAGGCTCTGTTGAGACTGATTTTTGCTTGAAATGTGTACTTCCTAGTCAATTGTTTGCAGCTTTGTTTGTAATAACAAAGAGCTGGAAACAGCTTCAATATCCATAAAAGGAAGATAGTGCTTGGCAGATTTATACAATGAAATGCTATGTGGCCATTAAAAGTAAGGAAATATATCTGGAAATGCTGATATGGAAAGATCATCAAACCAAATGAGAAAGATATATAAGTGAGAAAAACATATAGAACAGTGTATACAGTGTGCTTGCTATACGTTCTCTACATATGAGTGAATAATAGAATTCTAGTTAGTATGATGTAAATAAACAAAAATATTTCTTTTAGGTATACATAAGAAACCACTAAGAGAGTTTACTTTAGGAAAAGGGAGGCTAAGGAGACTTTTAGTTTTCATTCTACTTCTTTTTTTATAGTTTCATTTTAAAACCATGCACATATTTTTAATTTTTGTATTTAAATTTTAAGTTATATTAAATTATTGGACCAAGTCATCTAGCATAAACTTGTTAGTCATTCAGTGAACAACAAGGCCCTCTTAGCCTCTTCCTGTGAGCATAGCACCATGCCAGGTGCTGGGGGGCCATAAAAGAAGAAGAAACAATCATTGACCTAAGGAAACTTAAAATGTGATAGGAGAAATAAGATTCACAGAAACAATGAGAGAAAAGCATAAAATGCATATAACTCAGGCTAACTCTGTGAAGTGGATGATAGATATTACATGAATTGAGACAAGGAGAAGACACGTTGCCAGGTGTCATCAGGTGAAGAAGATACAATTGGAATTTGGTGTTGAAGAAATGTAAGGAATTGATTAGGGGGAAGAAATGGAGAAGATGATCCAAGAAATAGTAAGATGCATCAGGCAGCTTTAGTCAGGCCAGGGGTGACAAACCAGCAAAGACAAAATGTTTTAGGAAGGTGGATTGTCACCAGCGTGAGGATTGATAGAAATGGGCAGAGGGGGCCAGCCCACGTGGCTTAGCGGTTAAGTGTGCGCGCTCTGCTACTGGCGGGCGGGGTTGGGATCCGGGCGCTCACCTACGCACCACTTGTCGGGCCATGCTGAGGGCGCGTCCCACATGCAGCAGCTAGAGGGATGTGCAACTATGATGTACAACTATCTACTGGGGCTTTGGGGAGAAAATGGGGGGAAAGAAAAAAAAGGAAGAGGATTGGCAATAGATGTTAGCTCAGGGTCGGTCTTCCTCAGCAAAAAGAGGAGGATTGGCATGGATGTTAGCTCAGAGCTGATCTTCCTCACAAAAAAAGAAAAAGAAAAAAAAAAAGAAATGGGCAGAGACTGGGGAGGAAATAAGTTTGGAGACTAACATAGAAATCAAAGCCTGAGTATTTCAGTCTAAAGTGGAAGAATAAAATTTGGATGGAGAGAAAAGGCTGAATCCAAAATATGCCGGAAAAGAAAAAACACTCTTAAATAGAGCTGAAATGAATTCTCGCACAGCAAAAAGATTTTCAGAAAATAAATGTTTCAGAAAAAAAATGTTTTTATTTTTCTTACATTGGGCACATATTGATATAATATGTATTGATATAATAGTAGGTCCATTCAATTTAAGAGCTGAAGAATAGAAAAATAGTTTCGTGAAAGGTCTGTCAATATAATTACTGATAGAGATAGACACAAGTAACTATAAATCTGTTTAGTAAAATCGAGTATAAATTCAAAACTCAAAAGAGCAAATAAAATAAAAACCTAATGTACTAAGAATAATCTGAGTGCAAAATTTGGATATAACAACATATTGAGAGGCTAGACAGATGGAATGGGAAAAATAAAAAATACACTGCTAATTGCTTGTCTCTAGAGGGAGGGGAATGGTTTTATGGAACTCTTAATATAATGCTTCAACCTTGACTCCAAACATGGGAAACAGTGTTGTCTCCCTGCTACTTCCCCTGGATTGGCCCACCCCCCAGGATGATGTTAACAGAAGGGAATAGAATCCAAGGTCTAGACTGATTCGATTGCCCTGAACCCCTACACAGAGCACCAGAATACTGCGCATCTGCTTTTGCTCATTTCTTAATAAATAATGGTTCCTTTTAAGCAGAAATGTGACAGTAACTAGACGAGGCAACTTTGATGTAAAACTACATAATTTATTGCTTAACATCCACTCCAACCTGGGTCAGAAAGAGTAGCAATAAATAAGCAATAAGCAGAAGGTCTCTCTTATACTTCTTTTTACAGGTGTCACATTCTTCCCCTTCATTGACACCATTCTTGGTCTCCACAAAAAATCCTTTCCAAACTCCTCCCAGACTCTCCCCCAATGTGAGACTCTCTAGGCCACATGTGCCCCCCCCCATTACTGTTCATTTCATTTGCAAATGGTTTTTCCTATTATAATTCATTTTCATAAAGTAAGATCCTATTGTCAGGTCAATACAATAAAGCTTTGACCAGAACTCTTAATGCTACCTGGTCTGATTTCTAACATATTCTCACCTACCCTTCTGTTACAGGCTAAATAAGGGCCTCTCAAAAATGTCTACTCTCTGATCTCTGGAATTTATAAATATGTTCTGTTATATAGCAAAGGGACTGTCCAGATGTGATGAAGTTTATGGATCTTGAGATGTGAAAATTATCCCTTCGAGCCTAATCTAATCACATGAGACTTTAAAAGAAGAGACTCTCTTTGAAGGCAGGGAGGAAGGAAGGAGGGAAGGAAGGAAAGAAGCTCATTGGTTGTTTCCTACTTATTTAAGAGATATTTTAGAAAGATTAGTTTGGCAACTTCACGAAAAGTTGACTAAATCAGAGAAAGACTGGACTTAGACAGATTGCTTAGGTGTTATCCTAATGGTGCAGAGAAAACAAAAGAAAAAAATTGAAGAAGAGAACATTTCCCAGCTGGAGTCAGTCAGAGAGAAGCAGTGTGAGAAGGATTTGACCCACCATTACTGACTGAAGATGGAGGAAGGGGACTACAAGAGATCTAGAAGCTGACAGCCAGCAAGGAAACAGAACCTCCTACAACTGTAAGGAACTGAATTCTACCAACCATCTGAATAAGCAAGGAAGAAGATTCTTTGCCAGAGCCTCCAGAAAGGAACACAGCACTGCCAACACCTTGATTTCAGCCTTGGGAGACTCTAAGCCAAAACTTGAGCCCACTGGACTTCTGACCTACAGAAAATATGAAATTATAAATTTGTGTTGTATTAAGCTACTCAGTTTCCGGTAATTTGTTGTGGCAGCAACAGAAAACTAATATACCTTCATTGTGTGGTTAAGAGAATGCAAGTTATTCCATGGCTTCTACTTTCTCTGTTCTTATTATCCTTTCTTTTCCCCCTCCATGTCTAGCTGATAGGCATAATTCTTCATTTCATAGTATAACTCCTTCAATTGCTTCTGGCAAACTCTGATGCTTATCCAAGTTTACTATACAATAGATTCTCTTCCTGATCAATGCATCCCACTCAACATAGAAATTAAATAATTTTTAAACATAAAAAAACAGAGTAAAATTTAAAATAGGATACATATGGTTTAAAACAACAGAAAATAAATACGAAACAAACAAAAAAGCCCATATGGCGGAAATGAGAAAATAAAGAAAACACCAAGACAGCATTATAAAAGAGATAGAAATCATTTAACAAGCAGAAGCAAGACCAAATATTTTCATGATAATAATGTAAATAGGAAATTAGACTGTAAAACAAAATCCAAATGACATACTTAAAACAAAGAAACACAAAGTGGTTAAGTATCAAAGCAGTTACAAAAGTATATATAATACATCCAAGTTATAGGAAGGCACCTGTTACAATAATAACATTAGACAATGAATTAAAACAAAAAGCACAAAATAGGATAAAGGTGTTCTTTTTATATTGTTAAGCTATATAATTTATGCAAAAGATTTAGTGGCATGAATCACCTATGGAATAAAATTTTATTGAACTATATAAAGCAAAAAATGCAAATGTAAGGAGGAATTGAAAGAAACAAAAATTTGAAGATTGTAAAATATCGTGTACTATTTGATAAAAAAGTAAAATATAAATAATGATGCAGATTCTCTGAATTAAAGAATAAGATCTATTTAAATATATTCAAACATATGCCTTATAACAAAAATGCAATTTCTTTACTAGTGCCCATTATTAGCATGCCAATAAATTTCTGAAAAGAGACATTCTATGGGCTATATTCTCTACACAAACTGCTTTAATTAGTATTAGAAATTTGCAGCAATAGATTAATGTTAAAAGTCTAATCGTTTAGGAATTTTAAAATAATATACTTAGTATTTATTGGTTCAAAGTAGAAACAGCACTACAATTTGAATATTTAGAAATCAACAACCATAAGGAAGCCACCCGGAATCTGGCCAAGAGAGTAATCAGAGGAAAACTCATAGATTAATAAATGTATAGGATTAAATAGAAAAATAGAAAACAGTAGCACTGATAAGAGCCATAAAATAAGCAAATGAGAAAGATGGATAGATACGTATGCTTTTCTAGGGAAATATGAAGTACCAAAATTAACTGAAAGAAGATATGAATAAATCAAAAAAGATGAAAGCAATTCTTGACTTATCAAATGTTACCCTTATGAAAAGTCTCTGACTGCTTCTAAAAACCAGATTGGTTCTATTATTACCATAATGCCATTCTAGCGAGAGGACGGGAGAAATGTATATGCTGGTGCAGAAGATGGTTTCCACCCATGGTTAGTTCTAGTCAGTTTTGAGCAGACTGTTCTGAGAGAAATATGTCCCCCCAAAAGGCACAATATCCCACCATAAGAGAAATGTTTTCCTTCGAAAGCTCTGGCACCCCTGAAATGTGTGAACCATTAAGGCCCTTATACCTAGATGAGCTTGTCAAGTTGCTTTGCTCCACAATGACAAGAGAAATGAGTGAAAATGGACCATTCATACGGTTTTGGGAACAGGCCCTTGAACTGGCTTTCACTCCTCCCATGTTTCAGTTCCGGCCCTCATTCTCTCTCCCTGGATCACTTCCCAGAGCGTCTACCTACACCCGGGGCTTTGTTGTAGATGCTGCTTTCTGGAGGTCCTGAGTTAAACATGAGAGAAAGATGGTGATGTCCTAAAAGGGAAGATGAGATTGTGTTGTACTTAGGGTCTATGTTTTTCTGCGAATGCTAGAAATCACTGAAGAGTAAAAATTTAAGGACCTAAAATTATACCATGTAGAATCCTACCTACTTTGGGTGGATGGAGCAGGTCATAGGATGGATAGAATATTCTTCCCTGATTTCACTTTTGCTTTTATTCGTTACTATTATGTAAGGAGACTAATTTGAGAACCCTTTTGCACATCCATAAATAAATTTTTCCCTGTGAGAAAACACTCCTCTCCAATTTTTAAAAATAAATCGTGTCTGATGTTGTCAATGTACATGAGTTGTACTAGCCTTAAAATATATATAATTTTTTGAAAGCCTTAAGTTTAGAATAAAAGATTTAAATAACAAATTTCAGGAAAGTCAGGGATGCAATGACAGAATCTTTGCATGAAACCCTTGGCATTCTTTCAAAAATTTTAAAACTTATCATTCAACAAGAGAAAGTCTGTGTTAACACTCTCTGTGCTTGCAGAGAAATTAACACTTCAGCAGATGTCAATGGCGCTTTTTTTTCTTTAAGTGATGGCCTTGCTCAAATGCAAGCTTTACAGCAAATTTTCTAAATGCATAGCCATAAAACATTTATGGACTCTAATGAAAACCTGTTGTAGGAAATGTCTAAATTACCCAGTTTGGGGGAAGAAAGAAAAAGCAAAAATTAAAAGCAAGGGAATGAAATAGATGAATGCCTGTGGTTGACATTATTGTTCACTGTGTTTTTCACTCCTCAGATTAGAGTTTTCTTTAGAGCATGCCATAAATACATGTTTATATTTTATAATGTACATGCTACTGCACCATGAGTGACCAAAAGGAGTTTTTCCTATTGACTGCTAACTGTCCGTCTTCCTGACAGTGCTGGAAATGAACGGGAATGCAGATCTGGGACAGGTCATCAATCATGGGGAGAGTAATCTGCTTAGAATTGAGGATCTCCATTGCTCTGAGATTGGTCTGGATCTGCACAATTATAAGATCAATCCTGAGAGAGAAGATCCAGAAGCTGGGGGAGAAAGAATGAGTACAAAACTGGAGACAAATTCAGACAGTCAGAGACAGTGGTATGCTCTGACCTTGAATGGTATTTTAGATAACTGCTTCATTCTTCCTTTCTTTGAATGGAAATAGACATTGTAATTGTACAGCATAAATTTTCAAGCTCCATTTTGGCTATGGGGAAAAGTGTAAGAAATCTAATTAGATTTTACACTCAGCTCTACCCTTTTGAGTCTTCTCCCTGTGAGTCAAGGGGATTATATATGAACACTAATTGTCTAGGGGTTAGAGATATCTATTATTAATCACCAATCAGTCCAGAAGTACAACATATTTTAAGATCTACACTCTATTTTAATTTTCCTTTGAGTTGAGGAGAGCAAACCAATGATATAAATTAAAATTCCCCACAAGAGAAAACAATGTCCAAGAACCAAGTTATTTTCTTTGATCGCCAAAAATAATCATATCTCCAGCTGGTCAGGTTCCATTATGGATTTCCCTCCTAACATAACAGCTGTGGAGAAGAAGGTGTTAAACATTCTAGGATAAAGGCAACATCACCTGCATCTACTGCATCCACTGCATCCACACGCATGCTGCATCTCATCTAGATGCCAGTGAGCACTCTGTGGGAAGGAGCTGATGGCAATTCTTAAATTCTCTACAATCTGCAATGTATGGAACTTCCTTTTCTTACTGTTTTATATTTACAGACCAAAAATCTAAATAGCCTGGCAGTTTTCTAATTAATCTGATTATTTTAGGCAGACAGATTAAATAATTCAGTTCCCAGCTGGAATATGATTGACCTGAATGACCTGGTTTGGTGATTTGCAATTATCCAGTTGACACATATATTGCCAAATCTCCACTTCACAGCAGTTTTACAATGTTTGGAACCACTGCTTTAAGCATCAGTCCCGGGAGACCGAGGCTGGCTCTTGCTGCTAGTGAGTTTAGTTACATGTGTGTTGCCTGCTCACTACCTCCTTTTCTGCCAAAAATCCAGCTATGGAAGTAGATAAAAGACCGTGGGATTGTTAGAGAATTAGTGTTAGATGGTATTTTGAAGGGTTACCCAAGGCCATGCCTTCATAGAGAGGGAGGAACAGGAATATCTCAGGAATTAGGGAAAACTGATAATGTCCATTTTATCCTCAGCCTCACTGGGGACTTGAGCTAAAGCAGCCCACAGATTAATGTGGCATCAGCAACTACTGAGAGCAAGCTCTTTGTAGGGGACAGTCTGACTGGGTCTAATGTTTCTCAGGAATCCTACTAGAGTTTTCACTTGCAGAGTCCTGGGGAGACAGCAAGGCTGCCCGGAACCCTCCCTCCCCGGCATGTTCTGGTTGGCAAGACTGCTCACCAGAGTGGCCCTGAGCCCAGGCTGAGTGGCCAAAGCCGCCCCAGCTTGGCTGTGGAGACGGGCACAGTCTGCAAGTCAGCAAACCTTGGTTCAAGGCATTTTTGGTCATGCAGATTTAATTTCTGTTTTCAAAAACATCCCTGAAGCAAGCAGTGAGCAGTCCATAAGAGGTCTTCTGTGTATTTTTTTCCCTCCTTCTTTATTATCCATATCTAACTCAGAGGTATTTTTTTCCATAGGTTTAGTTTCAAGTAGAGCACTCAATAGGGAAGCAAAGTTGTGACACAAAATTGTTGTGAAAACTGAATCAGAGGAATCAAGTCACAAAATGAACTTTGACCTCAAGAACTTTCCTCGTTGCTCCCCCTCCCCCGCCCCCGGTACTGCCAACCACCCAGGTACACAGCACCAAAAGAGGCATGTATACAAAGATGGAATTTGTCACTCGAACTTCAACATCAAAAATGGATGTGCAGTCCTAAGTAATTTTACTCTCATAACCAAGGTAAAAAACCTTCTAATATCCTTATCTAAAATATATGAGAAGATATGCCTACAGATATATAAGATGAAAAGCAATATGAAAAATAGTGAAAGAAGACAGAAAAAGGAAATCATCTTAAATTGCAGCCAAACTTGTATTACATATTAGAAACTTTCTAACTGGAATGTTTTATTGAGGAAAAACAATACTATTTGGTTATCAGAAGATATTTTAGGTGAGATTTTTATCAATATTTATTTAAAAAATTTTGGAATAACTTGTTTATGCAGAAGCAGAGGTTAGAACGACATGATTTTTAGGGGCCCCTTGTAAATCTGTGGTTCTATAATCTCTGTCTTGAGAGCCTACGTGCCCTGTACAGCTGGGAGACTAGAATACCAAAAGGCACATTAGTCTCTTACTATTCTTTGTTCACTCTTTAATATTAAGAAAGTCCTTCTTGGACCCATTCAAGAGGGTTGCATAGTAAGGACTTGAGTTCAGAGTGATACCAAGAAGCAGCAGTTATGGCCACACTCTGTCGTAGAGTGCTAGGACATACAGATCCTGGATTTCACTATAATTATCTTTTCTCTTTCTTCCCATCCCCTTTCCCCCATCCAGTCTTATAGCAACTTCTCAGCCCCATCATAGTTAGGATAGGCATTCTTGACAGGAATTTGAATTTCAAAATCTTGAAAGGATTCTTGAATTGGTAAACAAGGCTAAGAAGAATGTTTGGAGGGAATTCTAAGCACCTGAAGGTATCAGAAGGCCTGCAGTGTCTTTAAGATGTCCGTTGTAAAAGCCCCTGAGAGGTGGAATCCTCTAGTAAATACCGCTTAAGTGAAAGGCTGTTGGGGAGATGACCTAAGTGGTCCCAGACACAGTCCTCTTTCTGACTGGGATGCCTCTCTCTTCCGTCTAGTTCCCGAATAGGCCTTGTCCCTGGTGTCAGACTGCTGGCTCCCTCTGGAATGTCAATAACTACCTAACTTTTTGACATATTTTTACCTGTGTCTGTGTTTTCTGCACACTTCTGGAATGTGGATCAACATGACATCAATTACATACACTCATAGACACTCAGCAGCCTTCTGAACCTCATTTTCACCTTACCTTTCTCGAAGATTGTGGCAAAAGACAAAGAAAATAAAAGTTCATGAAAACAAGGAAAAACTGGGCTTGGAGGGTGTTGAGGACAGATATGCTGGGAACTAATATTAGATACAGAACAAGACACTATTATTTAATGTTCAATATAAAATATGCCAGAATACTCCTCAAACCACAGAAACTCATTTTCATTGGATAGTTGTTTTATCAAAATCAGACTAAATGAGACTGTCAGAAATGCTGCATTCTCCAAGTAATTGCATATGCCGTCTGTACTATGAGCCTTGGCAACGGGTTGTTATTGTTCAGCATAAGGCTGTGTGAAGTGCCCAGTGTCCCCTTAGTCTATAGATATTTTTTAAAGATATGCTTTCCATTCTGGCTGCCAAATAAATAAGCAAACCAAAATTTTATAAAACCATAATCGAAAATAAGCAAAAACTGTTACATTAACCTCTCTGAACTGTCATTGCTCTTCACGTTTTAAACGCTGGAGTTCCAGGAGATCCCATTTGCTATTTTATAATCAGATGGGCTCTCGCAGGTGCAGTTCTGAGGGCTGGTACCATTGCTCGTGTGTGTGAGAGTTCCCAGTGTGAACTGGGCCCAAGCTACAACCCTATAAGCTTACACACCCCTGGGGACAGAGATGAGGTGTGTGCTCCCTACACTTGCTCTCTCTTCCCCATTCCTCAGCATTCACTCTCCTCTGCTTCTTACCCCTGTCAAAATTTACTCTCAGGAAAAGAGCTCCTTGAAATTTTTTTAAGTCTTAGTATGAAATTCTATGCGTCACCTCTCTCAGTGCCATTCGTATGTTAAATTCTAATACTGATTATAGAGTGAAATGCTCTGTCCCTTCTGAGGAATTGCACGCATCATTGGGCAGGTTAGGAGGAGATTCTGGAGGGATGCCAAAGGAAGCCCTTTCAGCACTCTGGAACACACCTTGAGTTCACACACACACACACACACACACACACACACACACACAAAGGTGAAAAGAAACATTAACATGTATCACCTCTCCAGCAGGTGTTAGGGAGCACAGTAACAATCATTTGTATGTTTCTCACTAAATTTTGTGCTGCAAGTAAGTAAGAGTCAAGATGGACATCAAGTGTTTTCATCAAGGTCATACAGCTATTCAATATCAGACCCAGGATGAAAAGCTTGGCCAGCACCCATTCTCTTTTCTCTCTATATTCTAATTATTTTTGTTGATTTGAATTGGTACTGAAAATGTTAATGGGGCATTTTCTGGGCTCAAATCCACATAAAAATGTGGGAGAAGCCAAGTGAGAACGCTTAATTGTGAAATCCTCTCAGAACTCCCAGAGGGAAGCCAGAGAGTTTCTAATGTCTGAGGTCTTCATTCATTTTTCTTTTCCATTTCTGAAGAGACACCTCATTTATCATCTTGGTGTCATGTCTTGCTTTGGTTAATGGGTGGTGTTACTTTTTGATTACTGACCGATCTCTCGTAACTTCTGTGCTGTGAGGCATGAAGCGTTGCACATCACACAAAATATGGCACTCTCACTATGGAGTAACTAAATATTTATTTCCCTGGAAATGTTCAGCAGGGTCTGGGTGCTTTGTTTTCACATTTTCCAATTTTTTTGATTTAATTATTAATATCAACATTTTGTCATAAAATTGTTTTTTTGAAGATCATAGGGAAAACTAACAGAGTGTCCTTTCATGATGCTACTGCGTTCTCTACTGCCTATGGAAACGAGTGTCCTAACAGTGGGTGGACGTATAGGTACTCAGCACAGGGAAGAAGCTCCTGATGTTGATACTTCTCACTGTTGGACATTCCTTCTGCGTTTACTGCTCCTTAACCATTCATGTGTATAGCAATGGGGAAAGGCCATAAACATAATTTTGTACCTTAATTATCGCTGTATTAAGCAAAAAGTATTTTAAAATAATAGTTGACTTTCATTAGCAAGGCAAATCACACAGTTTGAAAATTATCTATTTTCATTTACATAACAAGTATTAGTGACCTATTACATATGGCAGGCACTGTTCTTGAGCTAGGGAAACAATGGTGAGCAAAAGATGTGTCTCTGTACTCTTACAGACTAATTGGGGAGATGAGTATTAGTCAAATGAGAATGCAAAAGAATGGATGATTACAAATGGAGGTGCATGCTCTAAAACAAAGGAAAGAAGGAATGGAGGGAGGGAGGGAGAAAGGAAGGAAAGAAAGAAGTAGGGAAGGCAGGAAGGAGGGAAGGAAGGAAGGAAGAACTTTCTATAGGAGCTTCTAACAAGGGAACCTGGCCTAGAATGAGAATTTGAGGAAGGAAAAGGTTCCAGAGAAAGGGACCTCAGAGCTGAGATCTGAAGGATGATTAAGACAGAATGATTATAGGCAGAATGGCGAGATCAGAGGCCTGGCACTTGGACAAAGAATGAAGAATTTAGAAATTGAGAGAAGGCAGTGAGAGAGTAGTGATTAATGAGACTAGGGAGATAAGCTAGGGCCAGACCAGGTGGGCGTTTAAGCAGTGTTGAGGATGTTGTTCTTCACTTTAAGAGCAATGAGGAGCTGCTGCAGGGTTTTAAGCATGGGGGTAATGTGATTGATTGGCTTTCCTTTCTTTTTCTCTTCTTTCTTTCCTTCCTTCCTTCCTCCCTCCCTTCCTCCCTCCCTCTTTCCTTCCTTCCTTCCTTCCTTCCTCCCTCCCTCCCTCTTTCCTTCCTTCCTTCCTTCCTTCCTCCCTCCCTCCCTCTTTCCTTCCTTCCTTTCTTCCTTCCTCCCTCCCTCCCTCTTTCCTTCCTTCCTTCCTCCCTCCCTCCCTCTTTCCTTCCTTCTTTCCTTCCTTCCTTCCTTCCTTCCTTCCTTCCTTCCTTCCTTCCTTCCTTCCTTCCTTCCTTCTTTCATTGATACTGTCAAAGCTGGCTTATTCAAACAGAAAAAAGCTACTTGGAAAGGCATTCACTAAAAATATGTGTAGAAAACTTTGAATTCCCAGAGTGTGAAGAAAGAGTGATAAATAATAACCAGTGGCCAAATACAGATTTATAAGCTAGAAGCAAATTTCTCTCTCAAATGACTATAATGTTATACAAGGAAGACATGATATACTTCCTTATTTACAAAGATATTCTAATCATCTGTGGAATGTTCTAAGAAATGTGAACGTTTCATAGAAGCATGGGATCAAAAGGAGCCTCTTTACCCAGACAGAAGCACACCAAAACATACCGGACAGATGTTTATAATATTTCTCTTAGCGCTAAAAAGAGGCTCATGTTTGATTGGTTCATTCATTCATCTATTAAACATGTTTTTATGAATGTCAACTCTGTGTCAGGGACTGACTCTAGAGATATAGCAGAAAACTAAAGAGAGAGTTTCTGTTCTTAAGAGGCTCACCTTTTTTTTTTTTTTTTTGTGAGGAAGATCAGCCCTGAGCTAACATCTGCCAATCCTCCTCTTTTTGCTGAAGAAGACTGGCCCTGGGCTAACATCCGTGCCCATCTTCCTCCACTTTATATGGGACTCCGCCACAGCATGGCTTGACAAGCAGTGCGCTGGTGCACACCTGGGATCCGAACTGGCGAACCTCGGGGCCGCGGCAGCAGAGAGCGGGAACTTAACCGCTTTTGCCACTGGGCCACCCGAGGCTTATCTTTTGGGTGGGGTAGATAATAAAGAGATAGTCAAAGAAATATATGATATGTTAGATGGCAAAAACAAAGGGGGATGGGATTTCAAGAATGTGATTGGCGGGCGTGATATATATTTATTTATAAATCATAAATACATAATAATCATAAATTTACACTTATTTATAAATCATAAATTAAAAATAATCATAAATAAATAAAATTGGTTTCTAAAATCACCACCAGTCAGGTTCTCTCTCATGTATACACGTACATGTATAAGGGCATATGTATATTGAGAGAAAACCTCATTGATGGTGACACTTGAGCAGGTCAAAATGCTGACACCCTAAATCAAAGAAAATCCAGGAAAGCCCTTTCAACATTTTCTCTCCACTCACTGGGGAAAGACACACAGTCGCTTTAATTGTTAATTTTTTTTTGACATCATGCTGACATGTTGTTTTCTTGGTATCTGATATTGGGACATGGCACCAGTGATAACTCACCTCCAGCTGCCACCCCACCTTCTCCTTTATTCTTAATTGCTTGTGGCTGATCTACTTCCAGCTCTGCCTAGAGCGCCTGCTATTTGGTGATTATGGACGCTATGAAGAGAATGTTTGGGAAAATCCCCTTCGTTTGCAACACAGTTTAATTATCAAAGAACTTTTTAAACTAATGTTTCCTTGCTAATTCCTTTCCCAAACTTGGTTTCTCTCTTTTGTTGAGCAGATGTGTTTTCATTATACACCCATTTGGCAATTTTGAAACTCGATCACAACAGAACTCATTTTCTAAACAAATCTGCACAAATATGCAAACTGTGAACTTGACATTCAGCTTTACAGCTGCAACAACCGAAGGATAAATAGTTTTGCTAAGAATTATCGTCATGAGATTGAAGATTAAAATCCATTTTCAGGGCAGTATCATCAAATACTATTACCTGTCTTGATATCCAGAAACAAAATGATACCGTATTTATTTGTAATAGCAGTGATTTCAAAGTGTTTATTTAAGACTGTGCTTCTTCATTTCAATAGTATGAAAATACGTCAAGTCAAATCTAAGCACATTTTAAAAATTGCTTTCATATAAATACTTTAAAGTTGCACGTCTGTTATTGGCTATAATATCCTAAAGAATTCTTTTTAAATGGATCAAATTATTCAAAGTACACATACAGGTTTGTATTACAAGCTATACCTGCTCTGTTAATAAATGAATTTATTGATAAAAGCAATGTGAGTGAAATACTAATCTGAAGTTATTCCATACAGGGTATCAGAATAAGGAAGCAAAAGTACAAAGGAAGAATGTGGCAGGGTACACACACAACTGGCATTCAAGTCGTCTGATTGAATGTTTCTTGAGTATAAACAAGTCCTCAAGAAGCAGTGATGTCACAGGGTCACCAACTCTCCATGCAGACTCACCCTTAAGATTCAGAAACACGTGCAAATAAATAGTCCCCCTTCAGGCTTGCCTAACTTTCAATGATGTTTGATATATTAGGCAACATATTGAGGAAAATCAATGAAGTAGACATCTCACTGTGGCGGTGATGTTTATTTATCACATGAAATTCAACTCTTTCATTTTAAAAGGAGTATATAAAAGTTTTAAATTTTTATTGATTTATTTTTTGGACCAGCATAGAACTATTCAAGGCGCAATTCAAGAACCTGTAGAAAACTATAGATGTGATTTAAATACTTTTTTCCTTTTGTGGAATTCCGAATAGCATGATCTAAAAAGTTTGATCCAAAAACAGTTGTTAATTATGGCATGACATAGATTCATGACTAAAACAAATTAAATTCCCTCAAGGATTTATAAAAGATAAATTATGAAAGATAATTCACACGTACAAAGATAATTCACAAACAATTTTTTCCGCTGTCCTTTTATAACCTGCGTCAGAGTACAAGGTAAGGTCACATTGCAAACATTATTGTGACCCAAAGATTAAGGAAATGGGAGGGAGGTACTGAATTTAGTTCCTGAGTTATATTTAAAATCAAGTAGATGTTTGACTCTTGGAAAGTCACTTTCCCTCCTCATTTGTAGGGTCCATAATAATGTTATAACTTGCCCTTAAATGTCTATGGAATAGCAATTACTGATTAATTACTAGATTTTCTGAGTTTTTAAATGGTTAACTATAGGAGCTGGTAAATACTAATTTAGCCATTGGTCATGTTTTCTTTTCATATTATTTTCCATTATGGTTTAATTCTATCTAAGCTGAAATGAATTATACACTCAGGTGTGATATCATGTTCAAAAAAAAGTCTCAAAATAAAAAATAGCATACACACAGCTAATTGAAGTAAATGTAATTGAGAAAAATATAAAGCAATAACAGTTCAGGACATTCTTGCAAGTTATCCTTTGTCAGTTTGGTCATGTACCTTTAAGTTCCTTTAGGTGGATAATAATGCTGCCCAATCAAATTCTGCCCTGTATGCATGCATTAAACCTTAATCAACAGTCATTAGCCAACAGGCACTTCAGTTCATGCAATCTCTTTAAGCTCTCTGCCCTTTTAGGAGCTCCAATCGTCAATTTGTATAAATTATCACTCACAGCAAACCCAAGAGTCTAGAGGCAGTATTCTCTTACTCTCTGGTTGTGTTAGGCAACCAGAAATCATTTGAATTCAAATGCTTGGATTGGTAAGGATGAGATGTGTCTGAGAAATATCTTACCCAATTTATGAATATGTTGAATACTTTAAATTAACCAATTAAAGCCTATTTCTAACATTCATGATGGCAATTGAAAAGCCACTACTTTTACCTATTAAAATCCACTTCTACATTGCAAATATACTAATTAGCAAATACTTGGTTGCCTATGGAGAAATGGGTAACAAAAGCACTTTGAACTGTACCTGGAGTGGGCTTCAGGAATAGAATACCATGGACCAATTAGCACTAAGGTTATAACCTACCCCAAGGAATACACATATAACATTATACAGTTTAACATCAAAGAATTTTAAAATCTGATGAACTAGTATCTGTCCAACTTGTTATCCATTAGGATATTACTGTCGTTAACCATATGTCCTGAGATCTACTTTAATGCAAAATAAATGAGTGCTAATTGTAATGCCTTCTACTGGGAATGATTTTAGTGGCTTTTGTCTTGACTTTTCCCATTTCTTTTGTGTCACTTTTACAGTGTGCCACATATTTTATTAATACACCCACAATAGTGAACTCAGGCTTGGATACATGACTTCCTTTGGCCAACGAAATGTGAGTGGAAATGGGGTACAGCACTTCTGAGCAGAAGCTTTAAGAAGCAGTATGCAGTTGATTATTTTTTTTTCTCTCTACCGTATGACTGATAATGTTCAAAGTGGGGGATTCCCAATAGCTTGGGTCCAGAATTAAAGAAAATGTGGAGCAGAACTGCATTCAACTGATAGGAGACATATAGTGTGGTTGAGAAATAAACCATTCTTGTTTTAAGCCACTGAGATATTGGGGACACTAGTTACGATAACATCATCTAGGTTATTCCGACAGGATGTAGTTGCAACAAATCACTGAGAATTACAGGTGTGGGCTAACTATGGTTTTATTCGCAAACATGGAGTGTGGAATTTGAAAGCTCTTAAGCCTGGGTTTGCATCCTGACTGCACCTGTTATTAGCTTTCTGACTTCCTTGTCTGCTCTTCATTTTCCGCCTCAATGAAATACAGATAATTAGAATAATAATGAAAATATAATAAGTAAAAATAATTCAGAGACACTTGTGAAGATTAACTGAGACAATGTGCATCTAAAGTACTGATTATGAGGCAATATAGTCTGTAAATCTTTTTATTATTAAAATAATTTAATTGACCTCTTAAAAAATACTCTACTGTGATTCCTTTCTGGTGTCAATGCTGATAGTCATAGACCTTCCACTTATTAATGTAGCTTAGATTTTGTTCTTTTATTTGCTTATTTGCAATTTTGTTTCCTAGCCCAACGAGCAATATTTTCTTACACTTTTTATACCCAGGGATGAAATTTTGTCAGCAGAGCCTCATGAAATTGGAGATATATGCCATGGAAACTCCATGTTCTAGAACTGCAGTTCTCAAATTTTTGTCATAAAGTCCCTTAGCAATCTCAAAAGTTATTGAGATGACTAAACAGCTTTTGTTTATGTGGGTGATATCCATCAGTTTTATCATATTAAAAACAAAAACTGGGGAATTTCAAATTATTTATTAAAAACATTGCCATTACATATTTTAAAATAATATTTAAATAAAATATATTTTATAAACAAAAAATTAATGAGAAGAGTGATGTTATTTTAAATATGTGCACATCTCTTTAATGTCTGACGTTAGAAGATAACTGGATACTCATATTGCTTTTGCATTCCACCTAATGTCACATGTTGCTTTGGTTGAAGTATATAAAAGAAATCCGGCTTCACACAAATACGTAGTTGGAAAAAGAAGGAGGATTTTAGTAGCCTTTCCAGATAATTGTGGATATTCTTTTCTATCTTGTACTTTGACTAGATCTATTACACTCGTATGATTGATTTTGTAACATTATACATTACTTGTAAAATATTTGTTCTCTGAGTTATGAAGATTTTTCAAATGCTAACATATTTCACTTTACAATGTCAAAAAAACCCATTCATTAATATGCCCACAAATCCCATCAGAAATGTCTTTAGATATGAGGATACTCTCAAGTTCACAGTGGTGGATGCAGTTTTTCAAATCTAATTTTTACTTGGAAATCGTATTTTATCACTTGCAACAAATATTGGGAGTTGTTTTCCTGAACTGACAGGTTCACTTCCTTCATTTTTGAAAAAACATATAGCAAACACTTACGTGTGTGTAACCATAATTTGTCTTCAGTCATTCTTTCAAACAAAAATGGTGTTTCACACGTGCTTTTCCTGGAGACCACCATCACGCTTCTATGTTCAGTAGGAATGCCTTACGAGTACTTCCTATTCAGTTCCACAGACTGTTAAAAAGATGTGTACTCAAGGGTAGAGCCTTAGTAAGTAAAGTTCATTTTATTCATCAAGGACCTTAAGTAAAACTGGCTTTTTTTGGTAAACGAGGAGCAGAACACAGTGACTGCTAGTGCAGTTTGGTACCACTGCCCTGACTAGTGCCAAGACATCAGCAGGTTTATCTACAATTGTTTTCTCAATATCAGTGCAAATGTCAACAAAATGAAAAAACAAAACAAAACATTGTAGCATTGTTAAAGAAATAGCTTTTACCTCTCAGATACTCTGAAATGGTCTTGGGAACTGAGGGCTCCACAGACCACAGTTTGAGAACTACTCTTCTAGATCAATAGCTCTTACCTTTTTTTTTTTTGTTTTTAGAGTAATGGATTTCTTTCAGAATGTGGACAAAAAAAAAGACTATAGTGACAATAATAATAACTACCATCTATTTAGAGCATCTAATGTGGCAAGTATATGCTATATATCTTAGACAAATTATGTTATACAACCTGTGCTGGAAAACAGTGAGAGATGTACTATTGTACCCATTTTATAAACGAGGAAATTGATGAACCTGAAAGGTTAAGTGGTTTTCCAAGATCATCTAACTTGTAATTTGTGGAGCTGAGGATAGAACACTGGCATTTCTGATATAAAATCGTAACTACTCTTAATCACAAGGTTAATTCATTTTTCAATAGAAATATATATTTGAAAATAAATTTAAGATGATTCAGTGACCCTGAAGAGTCAATTTATGTAAAGAATTATTGTTCTGGAATCAAAATCACTTATAAATATCTAAAGGAAGACTTCCTAGAATGAGTTCCACGGAGTAACCTCATTTACACTTTTTCCTATAAAAAACTCCAATTTTTACCTTATTCATTGATTCCTATTTCCACATCACTTTCCACTCTGAAAATTTAGTCTTCCATCCAATGGGGGATTTCTTTTAAAATGTCAGAGGAGAACATTGACAATGTCCTTTTTGAAGTCTAGATATTATTTTGAAACTGATGGAATTTCAGTGGTTCCATTTTATAAACATGCTCACTTGAGACCCTTATATCACACTAGATTAATCAGGCATAACTTCCTTTTCCAGAAGCATGTTATTTTCTTTCAGATGCTAAGCCTATGGGAACAGGAACTTGTTTCATCCCCATATTGTCTCCTGTGTGATGTCATTGGTTTTACTCCTGATAAGCAAGACATGGTGATGAGGGGCTGTCCCCTGCCAGGGATTGATAACCTAACAAAGTCTATTCATTCCCTAGTTGAGTTGATTCTTCCCTCTCAGATAACAAGGTCTTGGAATCTGTGGGAACTCTGCTCCAGTAGTGGTAACCAGGAGTCTAGAAAATCACTGACATCTGGGCTGAGGGAGTTTGGCTGGCCGCTAGATGTAGCATATTCTAGCTGTGTGAATGCTGCACTTTCCTCGGAGGGCAGAAGGGCCTGATGTCTGGCTTTGCATGGCTACCATTCACACCCACTCCTGGACTGGAACTTGCAAAAGAGGAGTATATCTTGCTACTGATAACACATGTAACCCAAGCCTCTTACATGTTATAAGCATTCATATTTTCATTCAAAAAACAGTTCCCAGGTTTATTGCAGGCACAGTGTTAGGCGTTGGGAAACAACAGTAAACAGGAAGTTAGGTTCCTGCCCTTGGAAACCTTGCTGTCTATGGGAGAAGTCAAATAGTAAATATATAATTATAGTCATGGTTTTTGTCTACAAGCAAACATTTTGGTGGGGTTCTTCTTACCTTTGCTTGGCTAAAGGAAAAAATTATCTCAGCGAAGAGGAAAATCTTCCTTTTGGGTCAGGACCTGTTAAAACCACCTGTCTGGTCTCATCCCAGGCCTCTGCTGTGGGCTACCAAGCTGCAGCCACACAGACCTCTTCCTGAACATTCCATGCTTTCCTTTGCTTGGAATGATTTTGCCCCCATTCTTTTCCAGGAAAACCACTCATTCTTCCACTCCCAGTTTAACCATAACCTTCTTTGTGGAGCCTTCTTCAACTTCCCAGACAGAGCAAATCAATCCCTCTGTTGTGTTCCCCTGAGCACTAAGGAAGCCAGAAAGCACACGCTTCCTTTCCAAGGAGTCAGAATTCAGAATACTTGGGTTTGAAGGCAGCTCTTCTACATCTAATGTGATATTGGACTAGTTGCATAAACTCTCCAAGCTTCAATTTTCTCACCTAAATTATGGAACACATTGACTGTGCACATTTGTGAAATACCCTGGCACATAGTAGGCACTCAGAGTTTATTAGCTAATAATATATTCATGATTGCATTCATCCTTTGATAGTGTAGTTACTTGTTATATATCAGTTTTCTACATGAATCGGTGAATGAACACTTTAAAACCTAACTTAGAGCATTTCTCACCTCTGCTCAAATTCCTACAGTGGCTCCCCTCTCACTCAGAGCAAAAGTTCAAGTCATTACAATGACCTATAAAAAGGATGTAGGTAATCTGTCTCCTTTTACCTCTCTGTCCTGACCTCCTACTATTTTTTCTCTCCCTTCTCTACTCCAGCCACACAGGCTTCCATGTTGTTCCTACCCTCAGGAGCCTTCAGTCTCCTGCCTTTGAGCCTTTACACTCTCTCCCTTTCCCTGGAATGATCTTCCCTCAGGCGTCCTCCTGAATTCCTCCTTTACCTCCTTCACCATCTTTTCAGTGAAGAACCACTTGCCCCAGTCACCTACAATTGTTATACTCCTCCTGACATCACTCCTTAGCCCATTTTCTTGTTTTATTTTTCTTTATATCACTTATTATTGCTGTGCATCTTGTTTATTGTCTACACCTGCTACTAGGATATACCTTATGGGGTACTGTGTTTCTTTCATTCACCACCAAAATCCTGAGAACCTAGGACAGCCCTGGTATCTAGTAGGTGCTCAATAAATATTGTTGAAAGAAAAAAGAAATGGTCTTCCTCCCTATAGCTGAGTCCCTCCATAGTTTCATTTATAGGAGAGATTCAGTAAATACTAATTCAGCTTAAACAAATACCTTGCAGTAGGTGAATTGAATTAACAGGTTACGTAATCAGTTTTTATCTTTAAAAGTGACTAGGAAAGATGATTTCCTGTGTGAACAAGTCTTTCTACTCAATAGAACTATGGATTTTCACTGCTTATCTCGGAATCATTTCAGGAATCCCTTATGAAGGTGTTTATTATTTAATGCCTTCCCTCCCATAGCAGTCTGCAGCTAGAAAGTGTAGAAAAGGTTATTTATTTGACATTCAGGTGTGTTTGTTTTGTTTTGTTTTCCTGAGTCTGGAAGCTTGAAAGAAGGTAGAACTTATCTTCGCAGTTGTGAAATTTTTATTTGGGCTTCCAAATCATAAGAGTTTTTCATCAAGAGATTTAGATCACTCATGACCAGTTTTCACTCCAAGAAGCAGTGTTGTATTTACCAGGTCTTAAAACAAATAATTAATTCTGATGCAGTATCAGCTGCAGCCAGCATTTGTGGGAGCTGGCTTTCCCCCCACTCCGCTGCTATTACCATGCAAGAATTAAATCTATAGCCAGGTTGCTGTTTCATGCTTTCTTATTTGCTCAATATTTTTTAGTGTAAATTATGTAACACGACTTACAAAAATATTCACTCTCTTAATTGTATTCTTTCAGAATATATTTTTCTGTCCTAAAAACATTAATTTTTATCTTAAATATATTACTGAATGCCTTTTGCTCAGAATACAGGTGATGTGTATACACACTGTACAGAGCTCTAAAAACACAAATACACTACTAGAAAAGATGAATGTACACAGGTGGAGTAGAAGACTTCTTTGACAGCAGGGGAAGTGAATAAGGAGAATGTTAGTGATGCTTAGACCAGTTACTCCAGAAATACATGTTATAGGTCTCTAATAATTAATTATTAAAGTGGCTACAGAGACTAGTGGTAAGGGAACTTTTGAAGAAACCAGGTAAATTTGTTACTATATTTTGTTATTATTAAGAATTTTTGGTTGATCACTGAAAAAGCAAAAGGAAGCTTCTGTTACTGATTCAATGGTGTAACACCAAACACAAAACAAGTTACTAAATATCTAAGGTGTAAATGTGTGGGTGGAGAATTGCAAAATTTAAATGGCTATAATCTCGAAGGAAAGGGTAAGAAGACAGAAATGAGCCTCCATTCGGTCTGGGGAATTTGTAGATGTGAATGTTCCGTACCCACTTGCAGGTCTCTCCCCTCTACTCACCCTTTGGTGGTAGAAATGGCTTGTGACTTTCTGAGGAGCAAGCTCTCCAGCCAAGTTCTGTCTGCTCCGCCTGAAAGTGAACCTTGAGGGTGATATATGCAGGCTGAGGTTAGGTCTGTGGGCTCAGAATTAGTTTAGCATGTCGAGAAAGATTATATATATATATCTCTCTCTTATGTATGACAGCTTTCATTTTGTTTATCTGGTTCATTCTGTAGTTATTATCATTAGTGTTACCTAATTACACTTGAGCAATTGTATAAAGGACTTTGTTTCCCATATTAAAAACCAGAGAGTAGCAATTATGAACCTTACATGTATATTTTGTCTTCTCATCATAATTTTATCATCGCTTGGAGACATGAAAATATATTCCAGGGAAAATGACCGTGCACTTTACTAGCTGTGGAAGTGTGTTCAAATTACTCTCTCTGGGTCTCAGTTTCCTCATCTGTAAAACAGAAAATGTTAAGGTGATAGTGAAGATTGAATGATTTCATAAATGTAAAACACCTAGAACTATGCCTGCCTTATAGTGTGTGTTCCATGAGCATTAGCCATTTTACTGTTGGGGTGATTGTGATTTTTTTTTTTTTAAATTTTATTTATTTATTTATTTTTCCCCCAAAGCCCCAGTAGATAGTTGTATGTCATAGTTGCACATCCTTCTAGTTGCTGTATGTGGGACGCGGCCTCAACATCGCCGGAGAAGCGGTGCGTTGGTGCGCGCCCGGGATCCGAACCCGGGCTGCCAGCAGCGGAGCGCGCACACTTAACCGCTAAGCCATGGGGCTGGCCCTAGGGTGTTGTGATTTTGTGTCCAATGAGCTTGCTCTATAATGCAGTGTCACACCGTAATGACACTGAGATTGGCCAAAAGCTGCAAGTGAGCAATTTTTTGGAGATAAAATAATGTCTCTTCTACTCTACCCAAATCCCGTTCCCTAACTTTATCTTTGGTCACTACTGTCACATTTTAATGAGCTCATCTAGGATCTAGGGCATACTTCATTGGAAGAACTCCAGATATTTCCTATAGACAAGTGGTTCTCAAACTTCAGCATGCATCATGATCACCAGGAATACTTGTTAAACACTGATTGTTGGGCCTTATCCCCAAAGTTTGTGATTCATTGGTCTAGGGTAACGCCCAAGAATCTGCCTTCCCAACAAGTTCCCAGGTGATGCTAATACTGCCGGTGCCTGGACCACACATTGGGACCAAAATGGAATGAGGCATTTGCTTAGGTGCCTTACAATTCCTTTTGCATTTCCTCCCAGCCTGTGTGTTTTTCTTTACCTGTTTACATCTAGAGCTCTCGGTTTCAGATCAGAAACTGGTGAAGGCTAGGTCCTAGGAAAAAGCATTGAAAGGGAACCAACGACAGTTAGAAGACTACAAAAGACAACTGAAACTTAGACAATATGGCATTCTTTACACTTTCAATATGGCATTTTAAAAACCATGTTAAATTTACTTTCCATTTTATAGCTGCTTTGAAAATCTTACCGAGATTTCCTCTTACACCCATCTTGTGGGTTATGCGGCCACCACTTCTAGCCCTGTGGAGCAGTACAAAGCGTTAGGGGTAAAAACGATTCACTCTGAGTATTTCCTTTTAAAAAGGTTAAGGAACTTTTTGCTTTATGAATTTCCTTTCTATTGTTTTTGTAGAATTTGAGAATCACACATTGCCTAACAAGTCAGATTTGGAATACAATGTGATATAGCACATATTACACTCAATATGTGAATGGCAATTCTGTTTTTAATAGCTATTTTCTAAGCTACTTTGGCATATAAGAACATTATTAAGAGGAATGGCAACATCTCAGCTCTAAGAGCACTTTTTTTTTTAAATTCAGCACTGAATGAGTACTTAGGCTGAATATTACAATCTCAAGATAAGTCATGACATTCTTATTTTTTGAAAATTAAAAAAACCCTCCAATTGCAAAAATTCAATAACTTTGGGCCACTTGAAATGAGCAATTGATGGGTGAGAGAAGGGTCTATTCAGCTAATCATAGGCAATATCTACAGGCCATCTCTTCTTACAAGTAATTCGCTATCTTGCAGTCTTTCAAGAAGTGGCCATTAACACAAACTACAAACAAAGCCCTTACAAGCCCTACGATGAATTTACTCATTTAACATTATAAATCTTTCCAATAAGATTAGGGACAGTTTTCATCACACCTGTAACTAAATTTGACCTTGTGTTGGAAACACTTAACCTTGTTGGGTATATGCATTTCAAAAACACTCATTTTAATTTGAAATATGTAATTTATTATATTTAACCCAACTTAAATACATAGTGACTCAGGAGATACTCTCTCACATACCTCAATCAGGAGGCCATTTGTAACACATCCAAAGACAAGTGACCACAGGCATGAAGCCTGAGAAAGGGTTTTGAAACTGCAGCCAAAGAAAACTGTATCTTGTTAAATGGGCATGTTATTTAGAAACAAAGTTGCCCTTTTGAGAAGTGTACATTTGGAATGTTTCCAACTTTGAGGTGACACTAAGCAAAATGAGAGTTAAAATGGAGTCCTTCAAACTTGGTCTCTAAAGAGTTTGGAAGTTGAGCCAGGATCTCTGCCGGAGGTACCATTTTAGGACGGGGACAGAGAGGCAGCTGAAAGGAAAGAAAAGCACTTTGCTCATACAGGATGTGCCTATGTGCTTACACTCCACAGCTGCGTCCTCAAAGAGAATAAATGAGGGCATATTCACTCATTAATCAACCAAGAGGGATCACACACACAGAAAAAGGCTCCAATCAAGTCACTCGGATGTTTCGGTCCTTAGGCGCAATCACTAATTGCCTGGAAATGTGCCTGCAATTCTTCCAGTTGGCCCTGGGCCTCTCTCGTTGTGAGTCCCCTCAGACTAGCAAGAGCCAGCTCCCCAAATCCTGTCTACAGCTAGAGCCTGAGGTCTTGACACACTCAGCTATCTCTTACTGAATTTGCCAGAAAGAAAGTGGCGACCAGATTTTAAGTGGCTGGAGAGATAGGGCTGGGGGTGAAGTGGTGGAATATCCCATCTCTTTCAGAGGAGTCTTTATTACTTGGTTTCGTTTATCTCTGGGTTTTTTTTTTTTAAACATCATACGTAGCTTTCATATCTACAGGAGATAACGTTGAGGACTCCGCATGTAACGAATGTCAATGAAACAGCGCAAGTCGGCTTTCAGCTGAGTTCCTCGTGAGCCCTGGAGAAGAGCTATTCCCAGTTGGGAGTGAGTTATAAGACGAAGCTGTGCTGTGGGATGTAGACAGCAATTCTTCACAGCCAGACTTTATTATTTAAAGACAAACTTGAAGATGCTTTGATTTGTTGTGCTATAAGGGGCCCTGGATTCAGTTTCTGATCCTACTCTTTGTTTTCCCTAACAGGAAGCCAGGCGGGAGAGGGGCAATAACTTGCAGAGGTTACTCATAGTAGAGCCAAGACAGTTCCCGAGAGTTTCAGTTCTCAACTACAGGGCTTTGGTTTGAAGTGAATTTCCAGATCATTCATATTCAAATATAAGAACCAAAAACATTCTGTAATGAAAGATAAAGGACTTCCCCACAGAACATTCGCTTGCTTTGCACTATTGTTGGGAATAGTCAAGTCTTAATTATTTGCAACGTACATTAAAAAAAAGGGAGAGAGAATAATTAAGGCAAATGCATATCTATCTTGTAGGTATAAAGGAGAAGTAACAATACTTCAGGAAGAATTTTAAAAGAAATTTAGAATACAGTAGTTACATTCTGAATTTTATGTCATGGTTAGGCGAGTTGTGGGAAGGTGAATTTGGTTGGGGATTGAGAAGGGAAAAAGACTTTATGATTAAAAGCCTCTTTCCTTTCTGCATGTCTGTGCTTCCCTTAGCTCCCTAAACATGACAAAGGAGCTCTTAAATCCTCTAAGCCATATCCGCAAGTGCTAGAGATAGGGTTGAGTCTCCATCCTTTAAACAAACTGGGAAAGCCTCCACTGAGGCACATGCATTTTGCTAAGACTTACAAAGACCTTTCCTGGGAGAAAGCCAGCCCCCAAAATTACATCGCAAGATGGCCGTAAACATAGAGATGTTAACAAACTTTAAAAAGAGGCACAGTGTGCCTAACAGAAAAGCGTGAAGAGATTCTGCCTTTGCAGATTCTAATGCAGCAGGTAGCTTTTCCTGAAGAGATTTTTGATGCCATGGAGCAGAGTTTTAATGTTCATAAACGTGGCTTGTCTTGGAAGTTTCTATAACTTTTACCTTGTCAGTAATTATAATTTTTCTTCAAGAATGTAATCTTTATAATTTGAGAAATTACTGTATCTTGAACCCAGGTTTACCAGTGCCTCAAAAGAAAGCCAGCATGAACCATACAGCACACACAAATCAGCCCCTATTCTCATCAACAGAAAGGCAAGGGCACTCGATAGAGGGCTGAGGGGCCGAATGGTTGTCACTGGCAATTCAGCATCATTTCCTTCCACCTTTTCTTTAACCTCCTTCTCCTTTGCTGTCAGCCACATTTGCTTTGCAATGATAGGCTTTTTGAGATTTTAGGAGGGCATTGCCGGTGGTAAAGGTTGGAGCCAAGAAACAAGAATGTTAGGTAGTTTTAGAAGGAAGCACCATCGATCTGGAGTGGGCTGGAGTAGAGCTGGAATGTACAATCAGGAAGAAAGAGAAGTGAGCAGGCTGGGCCAGGGCTGACTCTCAGAAAGCACCACTCAACTCAGCAAGCAGGTCTCGTGCCAAACTCTCAATGTGGGGAGAAAAGAGTGTCTTAATGAATTCTCATTTTTTTATGCACCTCCATGATCAAAACTTTAGTAGTAATAACTTCTGATGTATTAAAAAAATCAAAGCAGATATTTCTTTTGTTTAAAAATAAATACATGTTCATTGTAAAACAGTGTTACAGTTTAAAGTCTTTTTTCCTGTCTATTAGCCACACGAATACATTTTAAGAGCCACGCCTAAGTGGGGACTGATGGCAGAGGCCATCCAGGGTTCAGGCGATCAGGGATCCATTGGTTGTGGAGAATTTAAGAGCAATAATAAAACCTTTAGTGGATCTGCTTCTTCTTAGCACCATTTGCTCACAATTCTAAACAATGTCAGTAATAAAATATTCCTCCTCTCCAAAGAGGCCCACTCCCATTGTCTTGTCCTTGGTTTGTTGTTAGTGCCGTGGAGTCGACTGTGACTCCTAGCCACCCCGTGTTCAGAGGAGCGGAGCCCTACCCCGTCTTTTTGCGCCATCCTCTCCCCTTCAGGTGCTTTATCTGACGATGCCACACTGCTAGTCATAGGGTTTCCATGGCCAGGTCCTTCTTCCTAGTCTGTCTTAGTCTGGAAGCTCCACTGAAACCTGTCCACCATGGGTGACCCTGCTGGTATTTGAAATTTGGTGGCAGAGCTTTCAGCATCACAGTAACAGCAGCTGCCACAGTATGACAACCGACAGATGGGTGGTGTGGTTCCCCGACTGGGAAATGGACCCCAGGGCTACAGTGGTGAGAGCACCGAATCGTAACCACTAGACCACCACTTGCCCTTGGTGCACAGCTCTATCTTTGCTTTGACAAAATTGGGTCATTCTGTAAATATTTTCTCAATGTAGAACGAATCCTGAACATTTTCTTTTATCACTAATCAATATCCTTCTATACTATAAATTTTATATTTGCCTATCATGTCACATTTATTTACACAATTCCTTGTTTTTGGATAATTTAGACTCTCTAATTTTTCTTTTGTATTTAATTACTTGCATTTTAAAAGTGGAACTATTGAGTCAAACTGTATGGAAAAAATTTAAGACTTTTAATACTTAGAAAATTTCACAGTAGACAGTTATTATTATTGACAATCCCAGCAGCAGTAAGAGAGCAGCCATTTCCCAACAGCTGTGCCAACACTGGAATTTATCTTAAAACAAAACAACACAAAACATAAAAAACAACTTGGTCAATTTAATAGACTGGTTCTTGTATTTGATTGTTGTTGTAATTTACATTACTTTGACTAGTTGTGGGGCTGATCATTTTGGTGTGTTTACTATTTTTAATTCTGCTTTTATAGTCAGCCTCTTAATATCCTTTAATGATCTCCCTCCTCCCCCCTTTTTTTTTTGCTGAAGAAGACTAGCCCTGAGCTAACATCTGTGCCAATCTTCCTCCCCTTTATATGTGGGTTGCTGCCACAGCATGGTTGAGGAGTGGTGTGGGTCTGCCCCCAGGATCCAAACCCGAAAACCCGGGCCGACAAAGTGAAGTGTGGAACTTTAACCACTACACCATGGGGCTAGCCCCAGATGTCTCTCCTTTTTAACTGAAAAGTGTGTGTGTATATATATACATTCATAAAAATCTTTGTTATGTTAAGAGTGTTACCTTCTCTTTGTTATATACGTTGCAGATATTTCTATGAAGTTTATCATTTGCCTATTGATTTTGCTTCTGAAACTTTGGCTTAATCAGAAATTTTTAAATTTAATACTATTCTATCTCATCTTTAATATTTTCCAAAATCAACGATGGGATCATATTCCCTCTTTAAATTTTCTTCATTAAATTTAATGTTATACTCCCTTTGGAATATATTTTGGAGTATAAAATAGTGAATTAGGTAAGATGCTTTCTTGAATAATCATTCCATCCTCTCGCCTCCAATATGAAATGACATCATATATATAAAATTTATTACACAGTTGGATCTGGGGACTTTTTTTATATTCTATATATTCTACACTTTCTTTTAATTATTGTTCCTCAATAATATATTTCTAGATCAAGTATAGTATATTCCCCTTAATAATATTCTTAAAAAAATTTTTTTATCATTTATCCTTCAAGATATGCTGGAAAATCACATCTACAAATTAAAAAAGATTTTCTGTTAGGATTTGTATTGGAATTTTACTAGTTTTTAACTTTAGTCCGTTATAATTTTACGACATTGAATGACTTCTATATTTTTAATTTAGTGGGGTTTTCCCTATAAGTACTTCATGAATACTTAAAAGAATATGGTTTTCTTTTTGTAGAATTATTATTGTTAATTCTTTTTTCCAAATTTCTGTATTTTCCCTCTGTTCTCTCCACCACTTCTTAATTTATTATCAACAATTCCTTCCATGTTTGCTGTTTTGATTCCTCTTCATCTCTTTGTGAGTTGCAATACATTATCAAATAATTTTTCTATTTTCAAAAAGGCCAGAGAGATCTATGAGAGATATATTGGTCTTCCCCATAATTGTGTTTTGTAAATTTCTTGCATTTCTGACAGTTTAACTCCATTTATGTTGATTTTTATTAAGTGACATATAAAGGTCAATGATTGTTGTATATTTATTGAGAATTTCTGTATTTCTCATTTAATATTTTTCCTTGAATTTGTTTCTTTTGTAGGCTATTTACTCTCACTGCTTTCTTTTTGTTTGCGTTTTATTGATGTCTTTGCTCACTCTTTTATTTTTAATCTTTTACCTAATTTTATATTGGATACTTCTTACTTAAATAACATTTTTATAATAGATAAAAATAGTTTAATTTAAAACCCAAAGGGACTGAAACAGCCTCTGTTTTGAGGAACTGAGGGATGGTATGGGAACAGGTAGGTGATGGCTTAATTGATATTCACGGGAAAGTAAAATCTCTGGCTCCCTTGCATTTACATAGGCTTATAGAGGAGGGAGAACGAATAGCGACATTTCAAAGCCCATTTCTCTGGGTTGCTAAAAGGTAAGATCCAGAGTAGAAGGTTTTGAATAGTGATATTAATAAGTCTTTGGAAAAGCAAAGGCAGGATAGAAGACTACTTGTGGTTCAAAAGCTAGATAAACTCTCTGTTTAATAAAGGAGGGGCTATTGAGGTTTCTGGAAGCACAATGGTAAGAGTTTCTTGGAAATCTGAGAGGCCTGGAGATACACAAGGAGTCTTGAGGACAAAAGGAGGGCACAGAGTAGGGTGATGTCGCCTCTTTCCACGGTCCCACAGCTCGAGCAATGTCTGCAACCCACATCATTGCGTGTCTAGGGCATTGGGGTTAGGGAAACCCAGGAAAGGGCCGGAGAAGAGCTGGAGAGGTAGGAGGTCAGATGAAGGGAGCTTTAGAGTTCAGAAATGAAAAGACCCAAGTCCAGTAATAACTTAGGAATATACCACCCCAGAGCATTGATTCTTCTGTAAAATGTGAGATAATACCATGAGCGTTTGTTTGTTTTAATCTAGTAGGAGAATATGATCTCACCTGGCATCTGGAATATATATATTTGGAATTTTTGTTTAACCTAGCTTGGCAATCTTTGCCTTTTAATAAGGAGCATAATTTACTTATGTTAATTATCATATCTGATTTATTTGGGCTTATTACCATCACCTCATTTTATGCCCTTTTAATCCTTATTCGTTATTCCATCCTACCCTTCCATTCATACTTATTGGACCTATTTTCTTGAGTATGAAGTGTATTTTCTTGCTTCCATGATTTGGAAAGTTATATGCGACTTTTTTTTTTTTTTACTAGTTGTTGTACTTGAGACTTTAGAAAAATTTCAACATATTATTTTTCTTTAATATTCAAGTGAAGAGTGAGGCATTAGTTAGAAGTATGTTAGTTGAAAGTTTAGCCTTTCTGTTCCATCTCCTCTTTCCTGCCACTTCTCAGTTTGTTATTATTAACAATTAGTTTCCATTCGTGCTCTGTTTTGATTCCTATGCATCCCTGTGTGAGTTGGAGCACAACATCCAATCGCTTTCAGAAGGGTTATGCATGTGGATATGTTTTTTCTGACCACTTGAATGACTGAAAATGTTTTTCCATAGCTTTTTCACACGAACAAAATCAAGGATGGATAAATAAATCTTGGGTCAAATTTTTTGTTGTTGTTGTTTACTTTCTAAAACTCCATAAATATTGCTTGATTGTCTTCTGGCATTAGTGTTGGGAAGGAGATATCAAAATCCAAGTTGAGGTTTGTTTTTCTGTAGCTTATTTGCTTTCCTACATGGTAGTTAAATGTCTCCTACCCTTTATTTTGTGAAATGTAAGAGTCGTAACTAGGATATATTACAATATTGTCTCTTTTCATTATTTATGTCTTACATTTGCCAAATCCCTTTGATAAAGATTCAGGTCTTTCTTCAACTTAAACATTTTTAAAGAATTTTATTTATTATTGATTTTGTGATTTCTTCAAAATGGTTTTTCTTTTTCCTGGGATGTCTATTATAGGTTGGATTCTCTGACTCTTTCCTCCACATCTAACATATTTCATTACATTATTTTCATTTTTTTTTTCCTGAATTCTGGATTGATTTCTTGAGTTTATCTTCTACTATACTACAATAACTATGCAGAATCCAGTCTACTGTTCATTCTTATTATCAGGGCTCAGAGAGCAGGTAATTAGGAGGTGCATTATCTGGAGAGACTTTAAAAACAACAATAAAACCAACTAAAAGTCAGCCTGCTTTTTATTATCACCAAATATTCTAACAAATAAAATAAAGCTGGTTTAGGGTACAGATTATGTCTCTAGTCCCGGTAGGACTACATATTTCTGCATCAAAACAGTGATTATAAAAATTAACAAACAGATCTGTGGTTATTTCATAACCTGCAGTTATGTCTTTCTATGTGGCCACTGGAGTTTTTATTTGTGTTTAAAATTCAAAGCAGTGAAACAGAGTGTAAACTGAAGGTGCAACATTTTTGATTGGTGAGTGCAAATTTTAGTTCATACATAAAATATTTTGTTGCATTTAAATATTATTTTAAAAATAAAGTCTATTCTTTTAAATGATAATTGTTTTAAAACTAAAAAATAAGTCAGTATAATAATGATTATTACTGATTACTACATGATTGTTATTTTTGTCATCTATAGGATGGAGATTTAAAAAGTGATCTGCTGTGGTTGTCAAATATGCTAGTCATGTCCCTGTCAACCATGATGATATCTTTTTGTAGCAGCTCACTCCATGAGGAAGTTTGATCAATTAGGTTTTATGTTTGAGACAGCAATCTGTTCTTCTAGAAAGTCCTTATTTACCAATATTTCTTCCTTCTGGCTGCCCACTCTGCAATGAAAACCACGTTAACATTGTCATTCTGCTTGGTGTGGCCTTCTGGTCTACCCTGACCTCCTTTCTCTCTTTCATCCCTAATCCTGTGTAAATAGAACTATGTGGAATATTTTAAAGTTCTCCCACTCTCATTTCCTAGACAAACTGAATTTTTGCAGGTCTCTATGCTTCTTTTAGTCCAGTCCTGTCTGTGCTCCATTTTGAAGAAATCCATCAAAGCTTCTGATTTTTTTTTTGTTTTTGGTGAGGAAGATTGAGCTAACATCTGTTGCCAATCTTCCTCTTTTTGCTTGAGGAAGATTGTCACTGAGCTAACATCTGTGCCAATCTTCCTCTATTTTGTATGTGGGATGCCGCCACAGCATGGCTTGATGAGTGTTGTATAGGTCCACGCCCGGGATCCAAACCCACGAACCCCGGACCGCTGAAGCGAAGTGTGAAAACTTAACTACTATGCCACTGGGCTGACCCCAAAGCTTCCAATTTTTGATGACACGCTTTCTAGTTTCCAGATGGATAGAAGTTTTCCTCTATTCTATTTTTTTATTTCGATAGACATCCATGAGGGTGATGGAGAGGCATCTATGCTCATGTCATTATCTTTCCCCAAATTTTCTGCTTCTTATTGAGTTAAATTCCCCAAACTCTTACTCATTAAATGCATTTCTGGAAGAGGTGTTAATAAACAAAGAATACGTGTGTGTGTGCAAGTGTGTGCAATGATGTGCATTTACGTGTGTGTGGATTAATTTTAAAGACTTGCAGCTGTCAGAGGAAGCTCCTGGGTAATCCTATAATTACAGTGTACTGAATAGCTTTAATGAATTCATGCAGTTTTATTTTTATTTCTTTTAAAGGAATTCATGTAAGAGTCTGAATAAGGGTACTATTATGACAAATTTTTGCCTTAGAATTTTTAAAGTTTATACATGCTTGCATTCGTAAAAGAGGAGACCTAGAAAAACACTTTGACCAGATCAGGAAATATAGCTTTTATGATCCCAAAGAGAAGAACCACAGTAGCTTCTAGAGGTAGTAGAACAAGTTAAGAATTATTGTTTCGAAGCCAAAAGTTCAGAATCAGTTTAGGGAATTGTAGTATACCTAGGACTTTAAAACTCTTTATTTCTATCTTATATATTTCACAGCTAATGTTTTTCTACTCAGATTTATCCAATGTAATGTACTTTTGATAAAACTGATTCTACAGAATGTGACTGGCTTATGAGGGAGTACTAGCAAGCTTGTAATATTGGCTGCAAGTGCAGCGAGGATGCAAAACTGGAAAACATCACAAGGATTTAAAGAATTCAGCACTGAGCTGGGAGCCTGAGATTAATAGGAAGAATCCTGTTACTGAGATAGTATAATTTGACAAGATTAATAGTTGATTTACTTGAAGATTAATGTTTATGATGTTTAAGAGGTAAATCCATAAAGAAGGGAGAAGGAAGGCTATTTCATAATGGCAAAGTTTTCAATGAGAATAGTAGTCTGGGGGACAAAAACAAATCATTTGTGTGGGTGGGGAAAAGAAGACATTTCAAATTCTGGCTCTCTCTGTAGTCTCTCTGGTTCACCTTCTGAGAGTAAGTCTCATCCCCACTCCACCACTCATGTACATATCCTATGATCTATCTCTGGTGAACAACGGATCATTTCCTGAACACGCTTTTCTTTTCAAAGCACTGTTCCTTTGTAAATGCTAATCCCTCTGCTTGTATGCCTTTCCCATTCTTGCTTGCCTAAAAAAACTTTTCCCATGCATCAGGGCTCCTTTCACATGTTTCCTCTTCTGTGAAATTTTCTCACCAATTATAAGCAAACAGTGGACGTTGCTACAGTCCCTGTGCCCATAACACCCATCACCTTCACCAAGCCCAGCATTTTGTTTTCCACCAGCACCCACCATGTTCTTGGTAATGTTTGTCTTCTTCCTGTCTCTCCCCACTGGACTGCAAGCTCCTTGAGACCTGAATCATGTCCTGTTCCTCTTTGCATTTCCAGTATCTTAAATAGTGCCTGCTCTTTAGTAGGAGCTCAATTATGTTAAATGAATGAAGGAATGAAGAAAACAATCCTATAATGTTAGATTTACCTCCATAACATAGACTTAAATTAACTTGTTTGAGAAAGATGCACATATAACTGCATTTATTTAAATCAGAAATAAAGAAACTTTAAGCGAGTTATACTTCCTTTAGGAGATGGGCTTTCTAGAACATTGGAAAATTAGAGATACTGATATTGTTTAAGGGCACCTGAGCACTTGACAATGCGATCACGTTGTAGGTGAGAAAGTTCCTCTTTATGCTAAATTTGTATCAGGAACAAGGATATTGGTAAATAGTCCCTTCAGAAGAAGTATATAAATCAATGGTGTGATAGTTTCTGGAGAAACTATGAAGAAAGTGAAGAAAGACTGGGTGTAAAAGGGTGCTGTAAAAGAAGCATAACACGTTTTGCTTCTTTCTTACCACTTACAAGTGCTCCATAAATGAAGAATTCATAGCAGGTGTACATGTACGACCTTGGCCTGCCATCTGTGATCCACCTATGATGCGTAAATGATTTATACTGCGTTGCACTGATCACTCTCATCAGCACTGCACTTATCAAAGATTGTCTATACAATGGGGAATGTCTTTGATTTCCTAGAAAAATTCGTCAGGTCCCCAGTTTAGTATTAATGGAAATGAACTGAATATGCACTTAATGTGTATCTGTAAATAAGTGTCTGCTTTTAGGGTCTTCACAGACATGTCTGTGGGTTGATGAAGATGATACTCTGAGTTAAAATAACATGGTTAACTTGTGACCTAATTGATCTTTTCTGCATTTGAACTCATCTTCTTCCTGCTTTTCGCCCCTCCTTCTTTGTACGCCAGCTCCTATTTCTAAATTTGGTAGCAATTTAAATGGAATATTTCAGAATCTGCCTCTGCCTTGGAAAACTGTATCTATAGTAGCTGGTTCTAGAGAATTATATCAGAGCTTCTCAACCATTGTGCTGAGGCACATTTGTGTGGCTAGAATGGCATAGTATTGCGCTGGAATACCGATTCCTTCAATGCCCAGAGTGGTCAGAAGCAAGCCCCAGTGTGGTACCTCTGGCCACAAGCAGCCTCATATTCTCATTCCAGTCTGCTGGTCAAATGTGTTCATTTTTTTGTATGTGTCATGATGTGAATAAATTCTGGAAGCACCAAATTGTAGCAAGTTGGTATAAAAACCCCTGAGGTGTAGCTGCCAGAGAACCACAAGGACATTGAGAGGGTCATAGTATAGTGGCCAGGAGCCTAGGCTTGACGTGCTACATGAGTGTGAATCCCTAGTCTGTTCTTTAGTAGTTCTGCAGCATTAGACAAATTATTTAACTTCACGTTTCTTATCTGCAAAGTGGAGATAATAATAGAACCTAGCCCATAGGATTGAGAAGATAAATTAACATAGCCAGAATGCTTAGAACATGCCTGATACACAGTAAAGGGGATGAAAGGTGTTTACTATTATGATTTATTTTCTTGGTGAGGAATAAGTTCATTTATCACATAAATGATTAAAAAATTCACCTCTAGCGCTTAGCATGCTATCGTTAAGATTCATTCATCTCTAGTACATTATAGGCAAGTACAATATGTTCTAGTTATTCATGTAAAATCTATCGCACTAAGGACTTTCCTTAAAAGTGTCATTGTCTCATTGACATCTCTGTGCAAGCAGATATTTCTTATTCTGGATGAATTTTATAAAAGTTAAAATAATTTTTTTCTTAGACCAGACTTAATGGCTTAATAACTAGGTAAATGTTAGGGAGAAAAAAAGAAACTGGTGAATTGCACTAGTTGGTTAGCCAGATAAGTCAGCTTACCAGAGTGTTTCACTGGGAAAAATTCAGGGAGCAAATAGGACACTGGAAGCCCCCTCATTCCTATAAGGGGTGTCAGGTTGATGGACCAGGGCATCTGCTTGGGAAAAGAACTTGGAAGTGGATTCCAGAACTTATCTAATAGGTGGAACTGAGAATAGACATTGGTTCTACTTCGAAACTCAGGACATGCCCCTGGCATCCATTTTTTTTCTCATCTAACCATTCTCCAATCCCAACCAACTTTTTGTAGGACTCATCTTCAAAAGATTAATACAAGGTGGAGGTCCCAAATGGATCTGAATCTGTGATTCAACTGACTCAAACTATAAAGTTTTATACCTAAAAATGGGCAAAATGTGATGATTATAAGATTCTTTTTATGACTATAGGTGGCACATGTGTAATTTTTTTTGATTTGCAGCTACAGCTGACAAAGATTTAGTATTTCAATAGCATCCTTATTAGTGATATCCAAAGAATTGCTGTACATATAAGTTGATACAATTCAGAGATCTTTCCACATTTGCTATTATGTTTGAGGAATACTAACAAAGATTTTTTAATTCCATACTATCAACTCAATGCTTCAGTTCATTTCAATCCAACACACATCTGGTAACTGCTCCCTCCCTGAAAATTAAGTCTACCCATTAACTAACATTGCGAGCAAGCCATAAATTAATCATGCAGTTTATTCACCCCGCTGCTGCCTTCATTCCCCAGTAGCAACTTGGATGCCTTGGAGAGTAAGTTGACTATGGAAGTGCACAAAATGGCATCTTAATGACCTGAAAGAGCTAATAGACTTCTGTAAGTGCATAGCTAAATATCACAGAGTGACTTGGACGTTGGGGAAAGCTTGGCTCATTATTCCACTCTGCTGAGCTAAATCATTTGGGTTCTCTTTATTTGCTGTTGGCCTTTCTCTTTTCCTTTCTCTGCTCATGCATAAAGGATATTGATTTAAATAAAAGATACTGTAAACATGCATTTTGTTAGGGAAATCTGACTATGTAAGTATAATTTCAAAGGTCAGAGTTCTAGCAATGCTTGATTTACATTAATTTGTGCTTGAGGAAAATGTCTACTTGACTAAATTAAAAAAAAAAAAAAAAGAATTTGATTCACATATTGCTCTGTGCTCTTGTGTCATGTTTTCCCAGAGCTGATCAAAGAGGAAAATCATGTTTACCAGAAAATCTCATACCTGGAATCACCCAATGTAGTACAATAGATTAAACCTCTGGGAAAAATATATAGCCTGAATTTAAGTCTGAAAGAATTTGGACCTCCATCTTAAAATGTTTTGCCACAGTGAAATAAATAGGTTTTATTTATTTTATTTTTTTTTGTGAGGAAGATCAGCCCTGAGCTAACATCCAATGCTGATCCTCCTCTTTTTGCTGAGGAAGATTGTCCCTGGGCTAACATCCGTGCCCGTCTTCCTCTACTTTATCTGGGACTCTGCCACAGCATGGCTTGACAAGCAGTGCATCAGTGCGTGCCCGGGATCCGAACCTGAGAACCCTGGGCCGCCGAAGCGGAGTGCATGCACTTAACTGCTGCACCACCAGGCAGGCCCCAATAGTTTTTATTTTTAAAAATTATTTTACCGCTGTACATAGGACAACACACTTTTTTAATTCCATAAAGAAATTTTAATGGTGTATCTTTACTGACATGAAAAAATTGACAAAATAAAAAAAAAAGCTGATTATATGTTCCCATGCACTGCAAAAAAGGCAAATAATTTAACTCTTTTGCCTACTCCAGTAGAAAATCTGCCTTTAAATGCCCGTATTTTTGCACATAAATTCACTTTTCAGTGCTGATTTGCTTATACTAAAATGTACTTCTATTAATAAGGTTAATAATGCAATTGACAATAGTTTCACAAGCCCAAAATTCCTTACTTTTATAGCATCATGCATTTTTCTTTTTTAAACTTGGGTGCTTTTTTTGCCAAACAGATTTAGTTTCAATTCCCAGATTTACCTCTTACTCTCTGAATTGTGAAATTAGGATAATAATTACTACCTTAAAAATTGTTGAGAAAATTCCTGCTAATAAAAGTGACCATTTAGTGATCATTTTACTGTGTTCATTCTTCCTGCATTGTGTTAAGGATCATACTGTTCCATTTTATCCTTATCACAAACCTTTAAGATAGGTAGTAAGATTGTTATTTATATAGATGAAAAACTAAAGTTAAGAGAAGCTATGTAATATTCAAGATCACACACCTATCGAATTGCAGAAACAGGATTGGAATTTTGGCAGTCTGACTCACAAAAAAAGAAAAAGAAAAAAAGCTTAGCCACTACACTGTATTGTTTCTAACTATAGGTAATGTTTTTAAAGGATGTAGAATTTTGCCTGGAATTTGGTAGGAGCTCAATGATTGATTTCTATAATTAAATATCATCAGTACTTTTGTATTAAATAAAAGATATCCAATTGATCAGAATTCAAAATTAATACTGGAATTAATGAGATTTTACTCATCTTGGTAGTTGAAATTCTAGACCTACCATTGGCTTAGTTTGTTGTTACATTAAGTATCTTTGGTGGCACGTGTTTTTCTGTGCTTGAATTCTGACTTTAAGCCCAATACTTCCTTTCACTGTCAAATGCTCTGGAACTATAAATACTTTTGACAATTTATAATCTTTCAATAGTCAGATGCTAATACAGTGTACAGAACCAACGATATTTCTGTTTTAGGCATATGTGGGTCATTTTCTGTTCCATGCCCATAAGATGTCCTTAGGCTTCTTGTGCCTCTTTCACGAAACCTTTCATTCATTTGAATTATTCCCCAAACCCCAATTTACAACTCTACACTTCTGCTGCTTCCTTTTTCATTGATTCCATACTCTTTTCCCCCATAAAACTCTTATAGTACAGAACATACATAATATAATTTTTATGTCATTGTACATAATACTTTACTATTCGCTTCTGTTGCCACATGTTGCTAAAAGCCTCAATAACATTCCCAGGGGGAGAATTTTAGAGCACAGATAGTTCATAGACAACATTTCCTGCATATTCTTGATCTTTATTTGGATATTTGTAGCAATTTTGTTTCAAGGTGAGCTTAGTCCTTTGTTGTCTCATGGTCATTTTTTCTTTATAAATGCCCAGAGTATTGTACACAGCTACAGAATCATGATGAGGTTTTGTAAACTGGAGGTGTACTTGGTGTTTTCAAGAGAACGAAGGCAATTCTGTCCCAGGGATAGTCCTGCTCATTCTTATGAGTGAAATGAATAGTTGTTGCTAGTTCTGGTACTTCTTAAATTATCATATCTTGAATGTTTTTTAGAATAGAGGGCTGAGAAGAAGGATCAAAAGACCATTTGTTTAATCTCTGTAATGACATTATTCTGGCAGTGCCTACTGCACATCAAAAGTTCATTCATTAAAACACACACACGCCTAAGAATCAGAATTGGATAAAATTTATATATATGTGAAAATATATATATATATGTGTTATATACATATTTGTGCATATACCTACACATACATTATTTATATATCATGTGCATATATATGTATATATACACACAATCACATAAATTCTAGAAGAATTATAATATATTACTATGTATAGTATATATGATAGAATTTATGTTATACATAATTCAATTGAATAGTTTCTTTTATTTAAAAGAACTAGATAATTAACTATATTTTTATTTGGCTTCAATTATGTAGCTAACAGCCCTAGTTTTCCATTTCCCTCTGTGTATTTCTGTATGTGTGCATCTGTGGAGTCAATTTATTTAATGCAATAAAACCTTATTACAAAGAGCATTGCTATACCATCTTTTCAATTATATCAATGCAACAGAACATATTTTGAATGTTCATTATGATGCCGAGTAGTTCTCTCTCATTTTGAAAGCAAGAACCTGAAAAATGGATTCATGTCCCTCAATATCATGTATATTTCTTCATTACTTATATTGAGCATTTGGGTTTAACTTTATCATTATCTCCAGTTTTTATGCATAACAAAGGCCCAGTCAAGCAGAATCACTGAACTCTAGAGTTCCAGAGAATCCTATCGGTCATTAAGTCCAGATTCTTCATTTTATATAATATTTTAAAAAGAGGTTTGTGTGTATATATATTTTTTTATAAATAAAAAAATTAAAACAAAATCCTTGACACCAAAGTGTTGGAATTTTTTTTAACTTTCAGAATTTTCTGTGACATTTTAATGAGCTAGGAAAAATTATCCATTATTTGGTTTTCAAGTTCCTCTATAAAATTTTATAACAGCATCACTTCCTGGGGAAGCATCTCCTAAAATGGTCTGAGGTAACCTCTAGGGCATAATGGTTTATAAATACATTTTGGTTAGTTCAGTGGTAATTAGTGACACATGAGTGAAGAACCATATTTTTAAGTTCATGGATACTGAGCCTAGTGAATGATGTTTTGCTTTGTAAGAGTCTGTTGGGGGCTGTTATGAATAATAATGAGGAAAGAACATATATTTCCATCTGTAGTGAATGCCCCAGGGCAGCAAGGCCTTGAGAACCCTCGGTGTCCCTTCCACTGTCTGAGTGACATCCTAGACTACCCACCCCCAGCAGAGCAAAGCTGCAATCAGCATGTGGCTGCAAGGATCATTACCTTTTGACACCACTTTCATTGCTTCTTTCATCCTAAAATTTCTCTGAGAATGAATTTTATTCATTCTATAACTACAATACATCTAGTTTTGACAGTTTTTTATCAGTAATTACAAAAGAATCAGTAGACTGGAATTTGGAGCAATTCAGATATTGTCTAACTCAACTGTGACTCTTGCTTTTGTAGAGCTTCCAATATGAAATCCGACAAGCAAACTTCCCTGCTTTGTGAAGTAAGGACCAGAGAAAGATATGTGCTTAAAACAACCCCTCATTAGAGGCAACCTTTGGACACCCTTTCTAAACCAACACTATTCCCATATTTCTCTATTACCTTTTTCTGCATTACGTTCTTTCTAGCACACATCACTCCCCGACATTATAATGCTTAACTATTCATTCACTCCCTGTCTCTCCAGTGGAATGTAAGCTCTATGAGAATAGGGTTTTGTCTATTTTATTCACCTTTGTATCTTTAGTAGTAGAACACTGTCTGGTACATTTTTATTGGATGAATGAAAGACAGGATTACAAGAACTTTGAAGCTACTTATGTATATTCACCTTACGAGTTGACAATTCCGGGGCAGTAGATTACAGCATTTATTGCACATAATTAAATTCTGACTATGTGCTAGGCCTTAGGATATGTGAAGGTGAGTAAGATAGAAGCCCTGCGCACATAGAATTTACCAGCTCATAGAACATTATATTAATCTGATTTTCTGGGGATGGGTTTTAAGACTGCATAATTAGAAGGGTTTCTTTTACCTACAGAGTAAGAGGCTGAATCTGAATGTCATGAAAGACACACTGTGATCTCAGGATAGAGGTATTCTTATGAGTTGAAGTCATTGTTTGTATCAGCCATTAATTAATGCAAACGTGTTAGGAGGAGGTGGTAATTTATTAATGCAAAAGCACTTATAATAACCTGTTTTCGTTAAAAATATAGATTGAACCTACTATGTGCTAGGTATAGCTATCTATATCTATATCTATATCTATATATCTATGTCTATATATGTCTATATCTGTCTATGTCTATATCTACATCTATTTCCGTATCTATCAACTATATTCACAAAGAACCTAGAAGAGGCACAGGAGGAGATCAGATTTGCGGAAGGCAGAGGATAAGGACTGAAAGAAGTCTAGATGGAGCATAGGGTTTTGTCAGGAGCCTCCATCTCACCAAAGAGGAGGACGTAGGGTAAGCAGGGAAGAACATGAGAGTCCAGGGCACCTAGCAGGCAGAGATTAAAGGGAAAATAAAATCAGATACAGAAGTGGAGGTTTGCCAAAGAATAATATTTATGATTTGGAACTTTCCATGGAAATTTAAGTTAGATTCAGATATTAGAAGTCATCTAGGTCAACCCCTCATCTGAGAGATGAGGAAAATGAGGCCTAGAGAAATGTTTGGTGACTTGCCTATGGTCTGTTACTGAAACTATTGAGTATTTGATGACTGGTTTTATGACCATTCAACATCCATTTTTTTTCGTTTGGTGGCAAGCCCTGAGTTTGGTTTAGGGATCTGCCTTCCTCTTAGCTCTAGCTCTTGTGGCATAGTGAGCCCCATGCTCAGACTCCAGGGGTGGAGTATGAGACCTCAACCTAACTCAACCAGAACAAGCCATTTCCCTGAACACATTGGTGGTCTCAGCATGACTCAAGTTATATGACCCGAATGACACATTGCTACTCCCACTCTTTTCCTAGTCCCAGGAAGAGGTGTTCTCTATTTTTAGCTTCACTTGAACTTGAAAGGATGGGAGACTGAAGCTGCTTCAACCATCTTGCTACCCCTAGTTAGAGCCTGCCTGACTGGAGCCATGGCAGAGCACTTGAAGCCCAGGGGAGGGAAGACTCAGGGCCTGGTGTCATCGTTGGAACCTCTGCATCAAGCAGTGCCTGGAACGCAACAGTGCCTCCTGGGCTTCTCAGTTTCCTGAGCCATTGAGCTGGGTTTTGTTCTTTCTTTCATTCTTTTTGTTTGTTTGTTTTTGCTTATACATGCTTGGACTGAAGGTTGGGTTTGTTTGCTTTTGCAATGCAAATGTCCTACTGATACACTGGTGGATTTCCAGCTCAGTTCTTACCTGTCTGGTGTTTAGATGTGTTTCTTGTGCCCTGGCATAAGGACAGTCACATAGGTGAATGTGTCTGTTTGCTACAATTTGGTAGAACTAATTTTAGTTCTAAGCGTTAAGGCCATGAAAAAAATCAGTATAGTATAGAGGTCAACAGCACCAAGTTGGGAGTAGAAAACCAGGAGCTCCAGTCCCCTTTCTAATTCTAGGACCATCAGGAATTTCCTAAAGCTCTCTTTTTTCCAGCTCTTTCAGACACAAAATGTAGATAATAGTTACATTTGTCTCGTGGGATCATTGTGAGGATTAAGTGAGATTCTATGCCTCTAGCACCTACCAGAGCCCAGCACAAGGTAAACACTCAGAGGTGTGTCATGGTGATTAATATTATGTTGTGTTAACAATTGCTTAGCACAGGCCCAGCATAGAGTCATTGCTAACTAAATTATAGGTTAAAATAGATTGTTTTAATTTGGGATCAGAAGAATTTGACCTTATTCTCTCCTTTAAAGCTTTTATTTTCAAAAGCTCATTCTGGTTGTTTTTCAATTTCATAACCTTGATTTAGGCAATGATTTTTTAGGCTCTCATTTCTTCACATTGTTCTCAAAAGACCCTTTTGAGATTTTATTTCCATCCCTGATTTCCTTCTGCCTGGCTAAGCTATTTATTGGACAGCCTGCCTGCTAATAAAACACGCTCAGAGAACCTGTGTCTGATCCATTTATTTTTATTTCTAATTTGTTCTTATACAGTCTCTAAAGATGCTTCTCACAAGCTTCATTTTCAGAGATCCCAATCATATTTTAGCCTAATAAATACCATTTTATGCTTCTGAAATATATGTTAGAACAGGTAGAAAACTAGCCCTTTCGTGTGTTGCCAATTATATTATCTTCTTCACAAGGGTAAAACTCTCTTTGCACTGATAGGACAATTATATATATATATATGTATTATATTTAAAGTTTATCCTCATTTTTGACAATTACACTGTTCAGGGGGTTGGAATTCTCTGATTATGTGTTAACTATCTCTCATCACTTTGTGTTAGCATGTACCAGAAGCACACTTTTAAGAATGGATCACATGCTGAGGAAAATGGGATAACCCAGGCGGTAAGAATGTAATAACTATGGTAACCTGGGACTTGCCTTGTAGTCTCCTTACTGGATGATTAATGAGAAACTGTGTACATAAGGTAATTCTAAGGCAAGATTTTCCAATTACTTTTCTTTTGTTCTATATAATAAAAATCTTGTCTATGACTGGTGCTTTTTAACACTCCAGCAAAACTCTAATAATGTAGAATCATTTTGAAGAAAATAATATTATTTATAGTTCTTCAAACAGAACAGCTTCTATTGTACTTTAGGGTCTGAGCTCCTGGGAGCCTAAGTAAAAGCCTACAACTGACTTAGAATATAAGGATATTTTTTAGAGCATGGAAAAACCAATGGACCTGGCAGGACTTCTAACAGCCAGTGTCCTGAGTGGGCCACTTGGGTAAAGGTCCGTTAAATGTTTTTGTCAATGCTGCATAAAAATATAATTTCTTAGGATAGAAAATTTCTCTGAATCAATGTGACCCCACAGCTTGAAAGATAGATTTTTATGAGCTTAAGTGCAATCTAGTTTGGGAATTAAGATGGTGACACCCATAGTTGTATGGATTTTTCCTCTAGTATATTTCTCATTAGCATGAATGGAGTGTCTGAGAGAGGAAAGTACTTAAATAGTCTGATTTCTTCCCACAGCATCGACTTATTTCTTTTTCCTTGTTTCTAGGTCCTACTATAAAATGGAGCAAGTTTGTCAGTCAGGTTCTTAGCTGCAGAAAATAAAATCCATTGTAGCTGGTTTGAACTCAAGGGATTATTATGGCTCACATAATCACCGGTAGACCTGATAAAACAGAAACTAGGGGTTTTTAGTAACAATTTCCCAAACTGTACAGCAGAGCTGGACTACAAAGGGAGCAGAAGACTCTTCAAGAGCCTGTTGAGTCAAGAAGCTACTGTCACAACTGTCAACACCAGCCTCATGTAACCCCGGCCCCTATCTGCACCAGAAAATTCCATGCTGTACAACCTATTCCTCTCCTCCTACGGAGCTCAGCTTAGATTCAGAGTCTCACAGGATTACCTCTGATTGACAGAACCTAAATTGTCTGGAATCTTGGCTGCAAAGGAATCTGGGAAATCTAGCCTTTAGCCTCCAAGCCACTGCAGACAGGAAGGCAGGCTAGAAGAGAGTTGGTGTGATCACTGAGTGAGCCAGCCACAGTATCTGCCACATGGGGTCTGGAGGGGCACGTGTTTTAATAATTTAAGAATCTGATGTGTGGGGCCAGCCTGGCGGCATAGCGGGTAAGTGCGCACACTCCGCCTCAGTGGCCGGGGGTTCCCAGGTTCAGACCCCAGTCGCACACTCACGCACCGCTTGTCAAGCCATGCTGTGGCAGAGTCCCATATAAAGTAGAGGAAGATGGGCACGGATGTTAGCCTGGGGCCAATCTTCCTCAGCAAAAAGAGGAGGATTGGCAACAGATATTAGCTCAGGGCTGATCTTCCTCACACACACACACACACAAAAGAATCTCATGTGTCACATCCCGAGGAGCAGACAATTCAGATTAAATTCCTGAAATATTTGGATTGTAAATATCTGATGATTTGGCAGGGCTGCATAGAGGGAAGGGAGAGTGATGGGAAAGAACAGGAGGGGATAACAGTAGCCAGGGTCCTAGACAGACAGATTCATGATGGTGAGATCTTTAGATTCTTCAGTCTCGTTACGCTCCTGTCGTGCTTTCTTCATGGGCGGTCGCTTACATAAAATGTCTCCTTGCCTTGCCTCTTTATCTTGCTCATTCAACCTCTTAGCAGAGGACAGAAACCACTTATCTCCCTGGACAACCACTTATCTCCCACTTATCTTCCTGGAAAGCTTTTGTCCATGAGCGAGGAATAAACGGTTTCCTCTGTGGCCCTTTTGTTTTCTGTATGACTAACATCAAATGCGCCGTTAAATAGCTGACTTCCTTCCACCACTACCACTACCTAAGAGGGGGTTTAAACTTCTTCCTTCCCAGAGGTGTGCACTCCATGCATCTGAAGCTTCCTTTGTGGAGCTTGGTCCTACTGCCAGCAATGTGTGTTTGGAGAGAGCTCAAAGAGTGGTGGGACTTGGCATCTGTACAACTACAGGGATGGGAGTCTGAGATTTTAGCAAGCATCGTATGGCCCTGCATCAAAGTCTCAATTCCCCAAGCCTGTTGAATTAGCTGCTGCTTTTCTCTCCTCAAGTGGCAGCATCTGGATAGTCTTCAAGATGAGGAGCATCTGTTCCCATCCTTGAATTTTCAGTTTCTCCCTAAAACTCAGACCTAAAACCTAGTGCCTAGCTGGGCCAATAAGCAAGCTGTGTGTTTGAGAGGCAAATCCGAGTGTTAGGACCCCTTTTCTGAGCGGTATTGTAACCTCTTTCCTAGTCACGATCCACGCAGGGTCCGTTGTCTGTGGCTTCCTAAGGCTGGGTCTCTGCAGGCAGGGCTGCATTTTGAAAGGACTGAGTTCTTTTTTGGGGGGGCGGGGGGGGCGCCTCAAAGGGTAGGACTGAGTTCTTTTAGAACTTCCTTTGGATGCTCTTTGGATTCTGATTATCTTTAAGTATGAGAAACTGAGATATTATGAGTAAGATTGGAAAAGCCACCCACTTCCTTCTCCCAACACGCGCAATTATTGGCAGACAGATCTTTTAGGCTTCTTCGGAGTGTGGGAACAAGTATTTTCAAAGAATTATCTAGTAGAGGTACTTTCGTGCTTTTTTGTTTCTCTTAAAAAGCAACAAACAAACAGGAAACCTATGTCAATTGTTATTTCAAAACTTCCTAACTCTTCTGTGATTTTTAATAAGATACCAGGCATTATCAAAGTAGACTGCTCGCTCACCCACACGGGTACCTTTGTCCTTTCGAACGATTCGACACGGTTGGCTGGGTGAGTGAATCCTATTAATGTTTGCTATTTGGTAGAAAGTAAATGATCATTTGAGTCTAGTAAAGGACAATAGTTATCTTCTAATAGAGACTGGCAATATTAAATGTTGGATTTAATTGTTGGAAGTATCAACTGTATGTCAATTGGATAAATACTTTTCCAAGTGAAAGCAAATTTCAGATGGTTAGAAATGTTTTCTTTTTCAGACTCATAGTCCTTAAGTTAATAAAATGTAAATTCAATAAATACATTTCCACATGAATGTAACGCTGAAACTGTTTGCTAACACTTGACTACTATCAACTCTAATGGCGTTTGTAACAAATATGCATTAATTAAAATGTTTTGCAACAATAATTTTTTTGTCTATTAGTGTTAAATGAATTTTCTTTGAAATAGCCTTTGTGGAGAAGGGTTGGAGGTTTTCTTTGCTGTGGTAGGATGCCATCAATGTAGTAGAAAACCTGCAGATTTTGACATTTTGAATCCTGTTCATTTGTTTTTTGGAAAAATTTGAGTAAACATTCTGTATCTGTTTTCTCATAGGTAATCTGAGGATAATTATTCTGAAATTAGAAATTTATTGGGGGATTAAATACAGTCAATGATGTCCTCAATAACAATTTATTGGGCACCTACTCTGTGCCAGGCACTAAGGACTATTTGGAAACAAGACTCATTACCACCATTATGAAGCTGTAATCTGGAAAACGAAAAAGCAATTTGGAAATATGGAGGATGTGAAACAAACACTTGTCGTTACTTTTAAAAAATGTAAAGATGGAATAATTATCTGTTTTATCATTGAGATAAAATATTCAATGCTCTAGTCTTAGTTTTAGAAATACCTTAAATAGCAATTTTTCAATATTAAATCAGTTTAGACAGTGCATTCTCTCAAAGAGAATCTCTACTTTTCAGAGACTCTATCACAAATAACTATGATAATAATATCTTTCTAATCCCAACTCTGTCACATGACATAAGCAAAGCCTCTCATCTCACTAATAACTAATTTCCAACAAAGAAACTCACGAGTTTTGCTAGCTATAGCCTGATTCAGCTTTTGCAGTGCCTAAAACATATACAAATTTCAAGGTATCTTTAAGAAAATGAATCTGTTATCAAAAATACAAAATTAGGTTCAAATGGAATGTAGATTTAGAATGAAATAAATCAAATTACAAATATTAAAAAAGCCATCAGACACCACAAACATCACAAAATTAAAAAATAACACCTTATTAATTAATTTCCTCTAAGACTAAGAGTTTTTTCCCTACAATTTCAGCTGCCTACCCCTTGATCACCTTTCCATATGACAATGATTTTCTAATATCACTTTCTATAGAGACAATAGAGTTCAGTCTTTTGTCAAACATGGTTAATTGAAAACTGCTTTTATTAATTTAGAAATGTTTCTTCCAACTTCATAGCTCTCTGTTGATAATGTCATGTATATTTCTAGAATTTCTGTCAAATTTGAGAAACCATCTATCAAGTGCCTTTGATATGTGAATGATATACTTTGGAAGAATTTCTTCTGGTCCTGTCCATTTCAAACCTCCTTTCTCTTCTATTGCTAGTAACTTTCGGGCATTAGAATAAAATTTCACATCCTAATTCAACCTCTGGCCCTGCACCTGTGTGTCATGGAGCTGGATAAATTAGCATAACTAGGGATAAAGCTGTTTGTAAAATCCATTCCTACTCTGCAGGGCCAGCAATAGCTTAACGGTACATGGAAATGACTGGAACTACATAATATATCTCGTTAAACCCGAACTAAACATATCTTCAACTCAACCTCCCCTTAACTGTACCCCCAAATTCCCATGACCTCTCCCATGTGAAGAGAAGTGAAGCAAAGTGGGAGTAAGAGTAGAAAGAGATAACCAATTATGTGTAATGCATCTTATGCTTTTAAATATTAAAAAACAATAAATGACCATGTGAACACATAGCTAGAACTCCTCCAAGAACTGTGGAAGGGGCCTTTGCAAATAAGAAAGGCCTAAGATTGTGCTTCATTATTTCATGGTAAAGTTGCCTTTGCGCTTAGCGTAGGTCTTCCCTTATAGACCAGAATAATTATTGAGTGGGTGTTATCCTTGCAATAGTATTACAAAATGGTAGCATTTAATGTGAAAGAGTCATATGGTCCATATCCCTGAATAAGGCCTTTATCTATTTCAAATATTATCTTTATCAGCTGCTAATTTGTTTTGAACCATTTTATCTTAATTTATTCATGAAGTTAACCAATAAATGTCACCTATACGACATAGTGTGCTAAGCCGTGCAGATGATGAGAGGTGTAGAAGAGTTACTCCCTGCCCTTCAGGGATTGTGGGCAGGTTTTTAATAGACTGTACAGAATTAGTAAACAGATATTCTTATTCCTTGGAATTCCAACTTTTATCTGATATTTTACAAAATAATGGAGAAAAATCTCTGCTTTCTCAAACGTCTCTCAGCATTTTTCTTTCTCAAAACCACAGTGGCACATTTCTAATATTCTCTAACACTCTCTAACATTCTCTATTTTTAGTGGATATGCCACTTCCTACTACCAGTATGCAGATTCCAGAGGCTGTCTTTCTCTGCTCCATGAAGCTTTATAATTAAATGTTTATAGCTATGTCCCTTGGCTAAGACTGATGAAGGACAAAAATCTTTGAACATCGCCAATGATCTTGAAATGTTGTCTCATTACTAGATATAAAGACTATCAAAGCACATCATTTCCTGGTGTTGTTTTTTTCTAACATTCTCCCTGTGGTGCACACATTTCCTTTCATATTCATTTTGGATATAATGGCAATTGTTCTGTGTCTTCTCACATGTGAGTTGGTGAAACAGAGGTGCTGATAGATAAAGCACTGATAATTCCTATCAAGTGTCACTATATTTCATTTCTGAGAACCCATTCCTGCAGAGGGGCTATTTTGATTTTGTTAATGTAGTGATTTGTGTGGAATGGTATCGTGTTATGTGTGTGGCATATATTTTCTTTTTCTTAAAGAAAAGCATTTAAGGTAAGAATTGCGCTATTCACGTGAGGAACTAACAGCGTAAGAATGGAAAGAATCCCTCTGCATTAAGCGAGTCAGAGGCCTTGGATGAACCTGGGAGGAACCAGAGGCATTGGGCACGATTATCCTGTAATTAATCAAGATAGATTAAAAACAGCATTTTGTGTTGTACATCAGAACAATTTTCCAAGTTACCCATTCCAGTTTTTAGCAATTCTCACTCTCAGGCAGTTGTTTTATTTTTAATAAAATGGCCCAATAGTGAGTTTTGGAAAGAAATACAGGTGGCTCATAATGAGAGCTCTCCAAAGCGTATTGTGAATTAAAGCTATGATATTGAGGCTTAGAGTTTTGAAAACCTCTAATAGCGAACAGGAGAAATGAAGCAAAGGACCCAGCTCTGCAAAGGATTCCTATTAAGAACCTGGAAACTCACAAATTTGTAAACATTCATTGAGTCTCTCTAATATCAAGCGCAACTGTACCTCCATTTCTCAGAAGTGCCTTCTTCCTCATTCAGATCTCTTTGCTACCTTTTGGTGAAATATTTTATTTTTTACACATTTCAACATACTTTTTCATCATCCCTAATAATATTCAAGATAACACAGTAAGGATCCAGAGATGAGGAAAGATCCACAGAAACCTTAAGGAACTCAGTCTTGGAAAAGATAAACATGAGACATGAGAATATGTATGAGGATTGTCGTGGTAGAATTATGCCCACACAGAGTGGAGCATATCAAAACGTATCACTAAATAAAGAAGAAATGTATGAGTTTGGCACACCATTACCATGCTGGCATTTTAAAACAGCTTCTCACATTAGGAAATAGAACACCTAACCGCCCAGGGAAGTATGTTCCGTTAGATTATATCTCCAAAGTCTAGAAAACCCCAATCCAGTAAAAGGATATCTGAACAAGAAGGAAAATGAGTCCTTCCAGACAAAGTGGCTTTCAAAGTCAGATTTCCCACTTCTACTAATTGACTTATATAGCAAGTAAATTCTTTGTAGTGTTATAATGGATAGTTAATTTTTTCTTCTATTTATTAACACTTCATAAATTTTGAGATTTAATCTCAAAGTACTTATCTGTGCAAGCAAGAACAATTAATGATTCAAAACATAACATTTGGAATCCATTAAAAATTGTAGTCTGGTCACTAGGTGATGAATGGCAGTAGAAATTTCAAGAATATTTTGAGGCATTTTGAACGAGACTGGACCAGACTTGAGAATTGTATATAGAGTAGTGATTCTCACTCTTGTTATATCATAGAACCCTTGAGAATTTGATGAAAGGATGAATCCTCTTAGAAAAATTGCACACACACATAGTTTTAGGGGTTTTATTAAAACTTAGAAGTGGAGTCTTCATCCATTGTTTTAGACCCTTTCTTTGTCTTGGACTTTCCTGCTAGTGCTTCTTTCAACAAGAATCCACATGGCACATGATTGCTGTCGGAATACAAGGAACACTTATTTGCTAACTTGCTAAATATTTCTGAGTTTCCTAAAGCATTTGGGTTTGGTCTTAAAAAAATCAACTCAACTCCTACATTTCCAATGCCAATGTCTTCGTGTAGTCTAGTCAAGGCTTACCTTCACTATCTGAATAGCCTCTTGGCTGTTTAATCTGTCACTATTCCTGCATCTCCCACACCTCTGCCACACTGGCTGCCAGAGTGAATGATCCAAAACATACATCTTATGATTGAAGACCTTCATTGGCTCATCAAACCTATACATTCAAGCCCTGCATCATGATGTCAAATACCTTAACCATCTTGCCCCTGGATATCTTTCCGGCCTCGTGTCCCCCAGTTTAATCTCTTACATCCTTATCAGATGCTCAATTGTTACACTCCATTATGGCAGAGCCTGAACGCACCATCATGGTTTATATTTCCATTTTTTTCCCTTTTGCTTGGAATCTTCTATCTCTTACTCTCTTGTGAACTATTTCTCATTCTATAAAATTCATTGCAGAGGTCAATTCCCATAGAAAACCCTCCCAGAGAGCACTAATTACGTTCCCTCTGATTCATGATATCTTGAACAGAATTCTATTGATGCTTTTATCATATCATATTTAAATCTTATTGTTTACTTATTCAAATCACCAACTAGGTACAGGGTTTCTTGTGAGTAGAAATTTTTCTGTCTTTATAGCCCAGCACCATAGCCAGCACAGTATGCAAGTTAGCCGAATTGAGAAGTGCAAAGTCCTTCTTTTGGAACTTTAAAAAAATCCATCTTATTTTTAATAATAACTATTTTATCTGCCTAAAAAAGGATTAGTAGTATTTTAATTAGCTGTCTATTAGGGCATTAAAGTAGTAATAGAGCAGTAGTCTTTTAAAATCATCCAAAAGCCAATGTTATAAAATGACTCCTTAGAAGAGAAGATCAGGGATATAAGTAAAGGTCGAACCAGCCCTAAATTATGGGCTGAAAGAGGAGGAAAAACATATAACATACAGATGAACACCTTGGTGCAATACATTGACAAATATTTCTAAATATCACCTGGAGACTGGCCCCAAACTCCCAAGATCAATTTAAAGTGCAGGAAGTTGGGAAATAAATGTGGTGAATTTTATCTCAAAGAACGGCAGGCTTGACCTACTGGAGCTGGCAAATATTTCAAACTAAACTTTGAGGAATTTTGTAATTCAGTTCCTCAGATTAATAACTAACTACATATAGAATTAGATGAGCATTATTCTAATTTTAAAGGCTACCCTTTGTTTTCCAAGTATTTCTTATTTATTTATTCATCCTGTATCATTTATTTCAAGAGGTATTTGTTTTTTCTTTGAAATGTAGCAATTACTTCAAAAAAACTTTCCACTCATAAAAATATCATTCTTGATATTACTGAGTAAATATCTTTATAATTATATGATATATACCATTTTATTTGGTAGTTAATTGCACCTTTATTTTGACCTCTTCATGTTTCCTTGGGATATTTTTGTTTATGCATTGTTATTTTAAGGATAACAATATACCAGTTTATTAAATTTTTAAGTACAAATCAGAAAACAACCCAAGCAGAAGAAGAAATGTTATGCTGATGTGTTAGTTTCTATTTTGTTTTTAATGTCAATCTTGTTACATTTTTTCAGTATATGTGTTAATTATTTGATTCAACAACTGCCTGAATATATCACTAAATATAGAAATATAATTGACGCTCTCTAAGATTTGAGTTGGATATACCCGGTGTTTTTAGTTTGGAAATAAGGTTAGTAACAACAAATAAAATATGATTATGGAATAAATATGGGGAAAGTGGAAGAACAAGACTGTGTAAATTTTACCTGCTAGGAGAGCAGGTTAATCTTTGGAATGGGGCATCAAAATGGATAGCTGAGTTTTCTTCACATATATGGTTGCTTAGATGATTTACACATATATTAAAAGATCATAGGGCCAAAATACAATGTAAACAACATTCCCGACAAATTTAAAGTCCACATAAAAAACAAATTTGCATTGTTAAACTTAATTGACTGAGAACAGAAGCCTATGGACTAAAAGCAGAAATATTATTAAGGAAGAATGTGAAAAGACAATGCCTAAAGTAAAAAGAAAAGAAAAATCAAGATGGATGACAGAAGAAACACTAAAAATTGTTAAGGACAGGTGAGAAGCAAAAATAAAAGATGACAAAAGTAGGGTTAGAATCCTAAACACAGTTTATCAGAGACTGTCACATAGAGATAAAGAGAACCACTAGAATGGCCAATGCAGAGATGGAAGAGAACCAGAAAAAAGGAAGAACAAGAGGTCTCTTCTAGAAGATTCAAGAAATCAAAGGAAAAACAAAAGAAACCAAGATTAGGATTGCTGAACAACTAGCAGGGAAGCAGGCTATCTGATCAGGAGAAAAGAAAGGGAAGGTGGAAACAGTATCCTGAAGATATCTACAGAAAAGACAAAAGGGAGACAAATTCCTTTGAGGAAGATTCCTATGACGAAGAATTCATAATTCTAGAAAGAGAAATGAAAGCTGCCCTAAAAGTACTGGGAATAAATAAGTCACCAGGGGTAGAAGGGTTACCGATAGAATGATTTCAATCCACAGAGACTGAATCTGTCAAAATTCTAACAAGAATGTGTTAACAAATATGGAAAACATACGGCCTATAGACTGGAAACACTCAATATATATCCTAATCCCCAAGAAGGGAGATGCCAAGGAGTACAGTAACTATAGGACCATTGCTCTAATTTCCCATGCGAGTAAAGTGATGCTCAAGGCGCTGCCACAAAGGCTTTTACCTTACATGGAGCAAGAAATGCCTGTGTCCAAGCTGGATTTCAACAAGGGAGAGGCGTGAGGTCTAATTGCAATTATTCATTGGTTACTGGAGTGCTCCAAAGAATTTTAGAAGAAATCAGTCTATGTTTTATAGACTACAGTAAAGCCTTTGAGTGTGCGGACCATGAAAAGCTATGGGCTGCTCTGAAAGAAATAGATGTACCTCAGCACTTGACTGTCCTGATGTGTGACCCGTATTGTGGACGAGAAGCCACTGTCAGTACAGAATATGGAGAGATAGAATGGTTTCCTATGAGCAAAGTGTCAGACAAGGGTGCATTTTATCCCCCTATTTCATCTGTATGCAGAACACACCATATGAAAAACTGGGCTAGACTCAGATGAAGGAGGAGTGAAAATTGGTAGAAAAGATATCAACAATGTAAGATATGCAGATGACACCTTCCTACTGGCAGAAAGCAGCAATGACTTGAAATGACTTCTGATGAAAGTGAAAGAAGAAAGTGTCAAAGCAGGACTGCATTTGAACATCAAGAAGACAAAAATCATGACTACAGAAGAACTACACAACTTGCACATAGATAATGAAGACATTGAAATTGTTAAAGATTTTACCTTGGTTCAGTCATCAGTTTGAAGGAAGACTGCAGCCAAGAAATCAAGAGAAGACTGAGACTTGGAAGGGCAACGATAAAAGAATTAGGGGAGTTCATCGAGTGTAAGGAAGTGTCACTAGAGACCAAGGCCAAGATTATCCACACCCTCGTAACCCCGGTTACCATGTACGGGTGAGAAAGCTAGACAGTGAAGAAGGCTGCTGGGAAAAAAATTGGTTAGAAGAATATGGTATTAGAGGAGAGCTCTACGGATACCCTGGACTGCCAGAGAGAACAACAAGTGGGTCCTAAAGCAAATTAAGTCTGAGCTATCGCTGGAGGCAAAAATGATAAAACCGAGGCTGTCCTACTTTGGGCACATCAGAAGAAGGCAGGATTCTTTGGAAAAGACAATAATGCTGGGAAAAGTAGAAGGCAGCAGGAAAAGAGCAAGACCAAATATGAGATGGATTGTCTCCATAATGGAAGCCATACACATGAGTCTACAGGAGCTGAGCAGAGCTGTTGAGGATGGGACATTGTGGACATCACTCATTCACGGGGTCATAAGGTGTCAGAGCTGGCTTGACGGCATGTAACAATAACAAATATAAGGATATGTATATAGGAATAGGTACATATATGTGCATATGTATATGTGTGATTATGTATATAATTTTACATGTATAAATAATATTGATACATATTATACATAAATATATTGTTTATATATAATATATACCATACATAGATGATCTATTTTGTATAATAAATAATATGGATTAATATTATCAGTATATTACATATATTTTTATATATTGTATGTGTATATATATAATATAAGCATAAAATAAAACTTTTTTATTATTTTATATATACTTATATAAAGTAAAATATACATAAGTGTGTATATATATACTTATGTATACTTATATAAAGTATATATACTTATATAAAGTACTTTTATATATACTTATATATATATTACTTTATATATACTTATCTTTCCAGGAAGATAATCAGTGGAGTCATTAAGCTTTATATGAGTGGAAGCTATTTTTAAAAACTTAAAGAAAGCAAAGCATGCATTTATGTCTTTAAATAATGCACTTGAACTGCAGTTACCTGATTTATCAGTTTAGGTAATCCTTATGGATCCCTTGCTATACAATGCGGGCCGATCAAGGCACAAAGCTTTCTCCCACCTTCTTTCCACCAATCCATCTACTGCTTTTCATTAGTGATTTAAATTATTTCTACATTTCACAATTCATATTGTTATGCTTTGATTTGCCCTTGGAAATACAGCCCAAATCAAAAGCTATTTTATTTCATATGACTGTTTTTCTCATGCTATAAAATATTTTCTTCCAGAGCAGAAGAAAAACCTATTGCTTACAGCAAAAACAAGTAATTCATGAAACAAAATAAATGAAAATAATCACTTCATAATAACAGGGCATTAAACATGGCAACAGCTTTGTAAAAAGCTGAGTTCTTAGAGGCCCCCGGAAACATCAGTGTTACTGACCTATAAGGTATTTATCTACTCCGAGAATGGCAGCAGGTCCGTTGTCCTCTGAGTTTGGGTTGTCAACCTATATATCTTTGTATAGATACCATTTTGAAGGAGTCACCAAGTTAATTTATCCTTTTAATGTCTTCTGTATATAGACTGACAGCTAGGCAGACAGCAAACGTCTAAACGTGTGTTTCTTAAGATGAAACAGTTTGTAGGGAATTCTGGGTTACTATCACTCTAACTTAAACATAATGGCAGGTTGCCTTTTGATTCCGAGTCTGATGGTCTAAAGGGATTTAAAAATTGAAACAAGCTTTCAATCCAGTGTTCCCAGAGAGTTGAATTGACAGTCACTTGGGCAGAAGAAGGGGCAAACTTTGAGGAAAACTGATAGAAATAATATATCTTAATTTCCATTTTCCCCTAATTATGACTGTCATGCGGATTAATCATAGGACATGTTGTAAGTATCTTAAGATTTAGGGACAGATGAAATTAGAATAATGTTTTGATCAAAAATTGTGTGTTAATTGTTGTAAATGGAATTGATCCTCTTGGACTGTCCCTTGCCACACGGAAGAAGGTTCCTGCTTGATCCTCTTAAGCCCTGTTTTGTTGGAGCATCTGCTTCCATTGGCTCTGACAGGAGCACTTTCCTAAGGGAGTCCCACTCTCCCCTCTTCCATTCTAGTTATTCAGGATGTTTCTCTCCTTCCCTTAGCTACCTGCATCGGAGCAAAGCTGTGTGCGGCGATTTCTCCAGAGATGAAGCTCAGCTGGCAACACACCATAGACAACACAGATGTGACAAGAAGTCATCTAAGAATTTGAAACTATAAACAAGAAAAAAAATCTACCCAAGCAGCTTAAGCAAAGAGGTTATCTATGTAAACATCTTTCCTGGTGCTTCAAAGATCTTCCAGAAAAGGGGCTTTTATTATCTTCCACACAGTGGGTGCTTAAACTATGCTTCTTGATAATACTAATGATGATTGTCATAGCTATGCCTCTTTGAAAGGAAATACGGTGTAATAATTATAGCTATCGAGCTGAATTGGTGGCCTTGCAAATTTCTTAGCTGGTTATTTAGTTTTCCTTAACATTAGCTGCACATGGAAGAACCTGGGGAGATTTAAAACAGTGATGCCTGGATGCCATCATCAGAGAGTCTAACATCATGAGCTAGTGTGGAGCCTGGGCCTTGGGATTTTTAAAACCTCCCAGGTGCTACGTACAGGCAGCCAAGATCGAAAATTATTGTCTAGATTGTATTAGCTGGCATAGACTGAGGGCTTATTTCATTCTGGCCCTGCGCTGAATGCATTTCATATGGCATCTTTTTTGCCCAGCAAAACAACTCTTTGAAATCGCAATTAGTACTTTCATTTTACAGATGAGGACACTAAACTCAGACAGGCTAGGTGAATTTCTCAGTCACATGGCTGGTGACTGGTAGAGAAAGGATTTGAACCAGGTCTGTCCACTGTCCCGTACTGTCGACCACCCTCACTGGCAGAAGTTTTGAGGCCACGGTAGAACAAATGGCTGATTACACGTTAAGTGTGTTGTGAGGAAGTTTCCTCACTAGGCAGGAGATGAACTGGCCAGTGTTCTCCAACCTTTTTTAAAGATGAGAATTTTCTGGGGTTTCCAAGCCTCTTTTCCAGAAACTGATTCAGCAGTTCTGGGTTGAGGGTCTAATAATTTTGTTGTTGTTGTTAGCAAATTCTTTGGTTGATTCTTATTTTAGGGAGGCTGGGGAAGCACTGTGATCCGTTCTCCAAATCCTAATAAGGAGAAGCCAGAGGAACAATGGTTCTGAAACCTAATTAAAACAGACGACAGAGACGAACTTTGCACTCTATGCTTCTAAGTCATAGGCTCTGCATGTTATTCCATCGCCAGTGTTTGGAGGCGGCTCTTAGTGTATCCATCCTGGCAGTGTTGGGGCCGATGCCTTTTACATGTTGCTGGACCTGCTCCATCATTTAAGCCCCTTCCTCTCCTCTCAGGAGTTGGGTTGACAATCAACCCAATCTGCCCAGCTCTCCTCTGTGTTTGGTGATATCAAGTTGGTAGCTTGAAATTGGCGATCGTGAGTTTTTAAAAACTTTTAAATAAACTTTTATTTTAGATGTACAGAAAAGTTGCAAAGATAAAACAGGGATTTCTTGTATACCCCTGGGTGGGAGTTTTTACACCACAGAAATCAGCAGATGCTGAAATCAGGACTCTCTTCCTCCCCCGACTCCCCACCCTTCAGCCCGTTTTTAAACATTTAGCAGCACACCACTGCCCAAGCACCGAAAACTGCTTACCCAGCGTGTTAACATTTCTGACCAGAAAAGTCAAAATTTCACTTGAGATATTTTTCAACTTTTTGCAGACCTTTTTGTTTTGGTAAGATTCTCACTTAAAAAAATATTTGGGGCCGGCCAGTGGTGTAGTGGTTAAGTTCTTGCACGCTCCGCTTGGGCGGCCTGGGGTTCGCAGGGTCAGATCCCAGGTGCAGACTTACACACTGCTCATCAGGCCATGCTATGGCACCGTCCCACATACAAAATAGAGGAAGACTGGCATAGATGTTAACTTAGGGACAATCTTCCTCAAGCAAAAAAGGAAGATTGACAATAGATGTTAGCTCAAGGCCAATCTTCCTCACCAAAAAAATATATACATATTCAAATTAGGAGATATATGCTCAAAGGTTGAAAGATGGAGTGCTATGCTACTTCTTCCTGATACATTTTAAGTGATAGTGAACATAACGGAAAAAAAGGAAGTGATGTCTGTATGTATTTTACATCTCACACATCTAAAATGAGGTACTAGGTAAAATCGATCTGAAAAATTCTATGGAAGGCCTACAGGCTCAACCTGAGCCTCTAGGTACTAATGTATTGTAAGGCATTTATTTTTTATGAAGTGCTTACATGAATAGAAGTTCCACTGCAACCCGTGATAGAAATCTGCCTCATATTTATTTCATTATAGTTTCATATTTCTAAATTTCTATCTTGGAGACTTTATGACATAATCAAATATTTTAAGGGTTTTAGAAAGGGTTTCTATTTGGAAAAAAAAATACCTACCAATCATAAAAGCCACGTTACTTGTGAAATCAGCGTGAATTTAGCTAAATCTAGCTCCTCAGTCAAAGGCCAGGCCATTTCTCACTTACTCCAAAATAAGCTTTCCTTCCTACTCTAGTTACGAATGATCCATCCTCCCTCTCATTTATTGCTACTCTCCCCCCCAAACTATTCATCTGGCTCTTACCACAACACCAGAAGATGTGTATTTGCAAGGTTGGTTTTCAGGTTTAACAAAGCTCCTGTTTTGCTATGAATCTCTGGATTTGATATTCATCTTATCATGTTTTTTTATTGCTCTTATACAGACTTCTTAGGATCTCGAATCCCCTAGTATCTTATGGTTTGGAGAGATTTTAAATCTTCTTTCCAACACCTCTTTGGTGTTATCCTCTCAAAAAGCCTCCTCCTTGTAACTGTGTAGTCACTGAGCCAGAGCTGCCTCTGAGGGTGTGTGACCTGTGCCGTTACGCAGGACTCCATGCTCAGGACGACCTCGCACTTGGTTTAACACTCTGCTCTTGTGTCTTGAAATTCTTGATAGTTTTTAAACAAAGGGCCTTGAATTTTATTTGGCAATGGGCCTATAAATTATGTAGCCAGTCCTGCATCCAGCTGTTGATCACTTGAGGACATTGACTATATCTTTCCTTTCCTTATAATAATCCATTGCCTAGCACATAATTAGTACTCATTAAACATTTTCTGATTATTTGGAAAAGACTCCCTGCAAATCATCGCTGATCCCACCAACAAAGACAAGAGTCTAGGAGTGTGTACAATTTCTTTGAATGTAGAATATTTTCACAGTGGTAATGGCTTTTGTTTTATAATAAACGGTTGATGTTAGCCGTAGAAAAGGAGACTTTTTGAGTAAATAGACATATTACATTATTTTACGAGGTAACTAACATTAAAGACAATATTTTATAACACTAAAAATTAATGTTTTAGGCTTTGTGCATAATGTTGGTAATAATAGTTTACGTTAAAAATACAATAACAACATCAGGAAAAATCCAACTGAGATTTCTTATCTCATTTTCACTTAAGTCTGAAGGTATTAAAAACTCCAGTTGGCAAATGCAGGTTTTGAATTATCAATTAGCGAAGCCTAAACCATTCCTCAATGTTTCATGAAAATTGAAAAAAAAAAAAAGGAAGAGAAAAAGATTTTTACCAGAGACCCAAAATGAGCTGGCGCTGCTCGGTGAGAAACTTTCATCAGTTCATTATTGTGTTATGTTATTTTCCTTCATTAGGTAAATCAACAACACTGAAAAAGTAAAATAACGAGCAAAAGAGTGATCTTAGGTCTGTATCCTTGAAAAATCAACGAAAGATCCACCAGCCATTTAAAAGCTAGACAAACTCATATAATTGGAGGTTTTGATCATTGTATTTTAATATTTGTATGTAGAAGTGTTGAACGTGCATGATGGAGAAGAGAAATGCTCATGGCTGTTTAAGGTTCTACCTCAAACACTGGGGTCTGGTCTAAGCAGTTTTATTTGTGCCACATACATATTAATAAAACATCTCATTTTTATAATTGAGAGTTGTGTAATTGAATGGAAGGAAATACTTAATCATGTAGTAATATTGTTGTAATAGTGTATTCACTTCTTAATGTGGGTAATAATGGTCTTTTATGTTTAGAGAATGAATAAACTAAGATCTTTGACCTCTACTGATTTAATTTAGCCTGCCCTGAAATCACGTTGTTGAAGGAAACAGCGCTGTATTATATTTTGAAGACTGAAGCTATCTATACATAATAGCAAACAGTGTAGGGACAAATAAGGCATTGCATTAGCACCGATTACTCTAATGTGGGAAACTTACCCTTTCTGAGTGAGCAGGCAGTTTTCTATTCAAAACCCAGGTTACCAAATAGGGGGCCAAATTCTCCCTCTGTCACTTTTATCTATTGAAGTTCCATGCTGAGAAATATTGTAGGGTATGTATTCAACAGTAAACAATGCAGTGATTTCTACCTAGACATGTACTTTGCCTAAAAAGAAACCATTTATTTGGCACTGAAAAATGTGAGATTTTCAAGAGTTAGATTGGATGCGTTGTTCCTGTTTTTAAGTGAATTGAAAGAGGCAGCACTCTGAATTTTTAAAAGTAAGGGAAAAATTATAAGCTAATTTTTGGTTTAAACATGAGAGATTTATCATGTGGAAATGTCTAAAATGTATTGAAAAATAGTAACTTTAGAAATAAGCTACTTTAAATCTTCCTGAAGAAATATCACATTCTGGTTTAAATAATTATGAGTCGTACATACATCAATTTCTCTGATAGACTGTAATTCCTAGTGGGCAAGAGTAACGTCTGTATACTTTTCTGCAGCTATTTGCTAAACATATATTTGTGAAAGGAATTGTTAAATTATTCCAGATGTGATGAAAACCACGATAACCTGGTGAATTAACTGCCTGAATCAATAAAGAGAAAAAGCAAAACCCTTGGCAATGTGTGAAAAAGATGCTAACAGAACTGTTGAAATGTTCATTTTGGACTTCTACGGACATATTATTATACGAAACACATTAAATGAAACTTTGTTGCTTTTCACTAAGTCTTTTTTTTTTTTCTTTTTTGAGAACCTTCAGACAAATTCCCCCGTGCTGGGAAACTGAGAGAGTAGTTAATCTTCTGGACCACACCTATGCTGTATGTCAAGCATGCTTTCCCATTGTCATACATCTGCAATTTAAATCCTCTCAATATTTTTCTTGGAAGTCCACAGAATGCTTCATTTCAAATTGTGTCTGTAATATCTACATTTAATTTTCAGAAGTCACACATAAAGTTAGGCTCAGAGGTAGTAGGTTGGCTACTTGCGCGCTGGTGTGGGAATCTTGCTGATTCTCAAGGAAAGTTGACGGATGCTAAGGCAGCAGTGGAGGCCAGAGTCCCGGCCCATGCAGGCGCTGGGGCAGAGTTCTCCGTTGGGCAGGCTCAGAGACGAGCTGTTCCACCCTGCAGAGCAAGAAAGGATGAAACCTGAAGGCCAGATTTTTGGAAATGTTATTTGAAATTTGAAAACAGACTTCTCATGAAATGTAACATTTTCTCATTAAACTAATGACTGGAGAACAGCTGTTGACTTTAGTTCAATGGGCTTTGGGGCTTTCCCTTATTGCATTTTTCATAATGTACAAGTGTTAGTGTAAGGATAATGTCTCGGGCTTGCAGTTAGGTGACCTGAATTCAATTCCCTTTCCTGCACTAACAGGCTACGTGATCTTCATTGAGCATTTCCTCTGTCATGCTTCATTGCCACTTATGAAATAGGGAAAGTAATAAGGTGTCTTCTAGAGATTTTGTAATTTTTGTTTTAGTTATTACATTGAAAGGAAAACAGATCCACCACTTTTATTAGATAATTTCTTGTCTTTTTCTTCTAATGGACTCACTGTCTGTCACAAGACATGTGTATACACACACACACACACACACACACATTTTTGTGGCTAAATGGAAAATATTTGTGGCTAACCCTCTAGGCAAAGGTACCTCAGTGTTTAAGAACATCTAAAATGTCTTTGTGTGAGTCTTCATGCAAATTTTTTTAAATCACAGTGAGTTTATTTAATTTTGCAGTTCATATTCCCTACTCTGTATTTATAGGTATATATATTTATTTATATTTCTATATATTTTTATATTATATATATAATAAATATATATTTATTTATAACTGCAGACAGTCTTTGGTTAAATCTTGGTTTACAGATAATTTTTGCTCACATCAGAGGGTCCGTTAGTTTGCTTTGGTTCATGAAAGTCTGCATTTAGTTTGTAGGAAATATTTTAAAAATGTGACCTTCAGAATTAAATTTACTGTGAAGGGAAGGTAGTGTGTCAATAGATCCTCTTCCTGTGGTTACACAATAATTTTCTTTTATGAGAAAACTAGACTATTTAATGCAAATGATTTAATGATTTTAAACTATATACATTCCATTTCTGTTCATGGTAAGGCAGTGCGTGAAAGAACCTGGATTCTCCATGGTTTTTATTTATTTTATGTTTTATTTATTTGTTTGTTTTTTAAATTGTTATGCTTTCTTTCTTTCTTTTTTTTTTTTTTTTTGATTTTGCAGGGAAAGACTCTCGCTGAGCTAACATCTGTTGCCAATCTTCTTTTTTTTTTCCCCTCCCCAAAGCCCCAGCGCATGGTTGTATATCCTAGTTGTAAGTCCTTTTAGTTCTTCTATGTGAGCCGCCGCCACAGCATGGCAAACGACAGATGGGTGGTGTGGTTCCATGACCAGGAAATGAACCTGGGCCACCGAAGCAGTGAGAACACTGAACTTGAACCACGAGGCCATCAGGGCTGGCTCATATTTATTTTATTTATTAAACTCAATTTGCATTCAAAATGGTGTGGTGAGTTGGCGAAACTCCTCAGAATCCATATTTTTACAGAAGGTAAATATGGAGGGTCTTTAAGCTACCTGGTTATTAGATTTGAAGCCAAGTCTCCTGACTAGATTGTGCTGTTTCTAGTTAAAAGAGCTCAGTGGGCTTTACTATTCCAAATGCTCTTATGTGTAACTGACCTTATTCCATTTACTTGAGATTCACAAAGCTTCGTGCAATGTTGAGATAGTAAGTATCCCTATCAAACTACATAACTTGCAAGTTGAAAAAAAAAAGTTGGAGTAAAACCAAACTACTGTGAAAAAATGGAATCTATTATCAAAAGCAAGGATTCAGCAATGGCCAATGCTCACAGAATTCACTGGTCTTACCACGTTCCCCGCCATCCTGAAGCAGCTGGTTTGGTAGAATGGTGAAATGGACTCTTGGAGACTCAGTTACAACCCCAGCTAGGTGGCAATAGCTTGCAGGGCTGAGTCAAGGTTCTCCAGAAGGCTGTATATGCTCTGAGTCAGTGTCCAGTACCTGGTGCTGTTTCTCCCATAGCCAGGATTCATGGGTCTTGGAATCAAGGGGTGGAAATGGCAGTGGTACCCCCTTTTTGCTTCTTGTTCCTGTAACTTTATGTTCTGCTGGCCTACAGGTCTTAGCTCCAAGGAAGGAATGCCTCCACTAGGAGACAAAACAATGATCCCATTGAATTGGAGTTTATGACTGCCACCTGGCACTTTGGGATCCTCATTTCTTTGAATCAACAGACAAAGAAAGGAATTATTATGCTGGCTGGGGTGACTGATCCTGACTACCACGGGGAAAGTAGACTACTACTCCACAATGGAGGTAAGAAAGAATATATCTGGAATACAGGAGATCCCTCAGGGTGTGTCTTAGAATTACCATGTCCTTTGATTAAAGTCAATGAAACACTACGACAACCCAATTCAAGCAGGGTTACTAATGGCCCAGACCCTTGAGGAATAAAGGTTTGAGTTAGCTCACCAGGTAGAGAATAGCAACCAGCTGAGCTGCTTCCTGAGGCAAAAGGAATACAGATTGGGCAGTGGAAGAAGGTAGTTAAAAATACTAGTTATGATCACATGACCAGTTACGGAAATGAGGACTGTCATTGTCATGAGGATTTCTTTCTTAATTTGTTGTGAATATATATGTGTGTGTGTATTCACACACACACACACACACACATTAAGCAAATGTATTTATCTTCTTCCTTTTCTTGTTTCCTTATCACGTAACAAGATATATTTGCTTTATATCACAGTATTTAAGTATTGTTAACTTTACATCATAATATTTAAGTTATGGGATGTCAAGGAGAAGAGTAAACATTACCCAAGGACTTGACCTCCTCTTCTGAGGAAAGGTTTGTTGCCTTTCTGGTTGTACGCAGGATACTTGTATCATGTTAGGTGGAAGTATGACCATATTATTGTCTTTATTTGGAGATTGTGTGGTTTAAGGAGATATGTTTAGGTGCCAAGTTGACAAGCGGAGGACCTGTGATGGTTAACTTTATGTGTCAACCTGGCTGGGCCATAGTACCCATATATTTGGTCAAACAATATTCTAGACATTTCTGTGAAGGTATTTTTTAGGTAAGATTAATACATAAATCAGGAGATTTTGAGTAAAGCATATAACCCTTCATAATGTGGGTTGCCCTCATTCAATCAGTTGAAGGTCTTAATATAAAAAACTGACTTCCCTGGAAGAAGAGAGAATTCTTCCAGAAGACTGAACTTGAACTGCAACATCAACTCTTCCCTGGGCCTCTAGCCCCGCCTGCCTAACCTGTAGATTTTAGACTTGCCAAGTCCCCACAATTATATGAGCCAATTCCTTAAAATAAATCTCTCTCTGTCTCTGTCTCTCTCTCTCTCTCTCTCTCTGTCTCTCTCTCTCTCTCTCTCTCTATATATATATATGTATACATATCTTATTGGTTCTGTTTCTCTGGAGAACCCTCACTAATATAGACAAGTTTCTGAAACAATTTAAAAACCAATAGTAACAATATGCTGTCCCATGTAATATAATGGAATTCCACCGGAATTAAGCTCAATGATGACAGGACTCTTTTGATCCCTGCTCTCTCCATCACTTAAAACATTGCCCAGCAAGAGCAGGCAGTCAAAATACTTAATTAATGAATGAGAATCCTGCAGAGATAATCATTTCATAAATGAAAAAGTATGTACGAAGTTTATGAAGGAATTAATCAAACCTGTTAAATACTTAAAGGCTGGGTTTGATGACCATTATTGGTCATTGATAGAGAAATGGTCATGGAGGAGTCATAGAGACAGAAGCCAGTTTAACATTGATTTAGGACTCAGTTGAGAAGTATATATAAGTGTATTATGTATGTATTTATTATACACATATATATTATATATATTATGTATATAATATATTAGGTATATATATTAGGTATATAATATATTATATAAGTATATATAAATAACCTTTCAAAGAATTTAGTAATAAAAGTTCTCTATGTCTCTCTCTGTTTGACACACACACATATACACATATGTACACAAACACAAAGTAACAGGTGGGGCATAGCAAATTTTCTTAAGATTTAAGGGAATTCAGGAAAGAGAGAAAAGACTGTGGGGAACAAGCATGATTTACATTTGTTGGGAATAATATTTAATAGGAAGGGCTTTAAAATTCAAATTTACTTACCAGCTAGTTGTTTGACCTTCGGCAAATTCTTTTACCTTGCTTAATCTCTGTTTATTCACTCATAGAATAGATACAATGATGTCTACCTCACAGGGTTGTAGTTTGAGTTAAAAATATAGAGGAGTTCTCAGAATATTTTTCAGTAACTGGTGTGTGTAGCAGTTTTAAAACTTGGCCACAGATTCTCTGATACTTCTTGAGACGTTCTACCCACTTGAATCTGGAGTTATTATAACTGCTTTGAGCAACAGAGTTTGTCAAATCTGATGATATGTGACTTTTGACACTAGGTCAGATAATGCCTTGCAGCTTCTGCCTTGTGCTGTTGGAACACTGAACCATCATGTGAGAAATCCAGCTACCCTGAAGCCACCGACCAGGCTGGAGAAGGCCATGCATAGGTACTCCAGCAACAGCACTAGCTGAGCCCAGCCTTCTAGCCGTTCCAGCCAAGGCCCCAGCATGCGAGTGAGGAAGCTGTCTTGGAAGGAAATTCTCCAGCTCCAGCTTTTTAAAGCCCTCCAACCATTTCAGTCTTCCCAACTACGACCCCTACATCATGAAGCAGAGACAGTTCTCACTTGCTGTGCTTTATTCAAATTACTTATCCACTAAATATGTGATCGTGATAAAATTGTTATTATTTTACAGCACTAGGTTTGGGGTGGTTTGTTAGGCAGCATTAGTAACAACAGGAAGCAGGAGTGTAGGGGGTTGCTAATACATCCAGTAGGGTAATAAGTACATTTATACCAGCAATCACATGTTATCCTCACAACAAACCTATAATCAATGTGTTATCATTATTCCCATTTATCACATAGGGAAATCAAGGCACAAATATGATAAGAATTCTCTTTCTGACATCATAGAATTAATAAATGTAGACTTATTATTGAGACTCATGTCTTTTCACTTTACAATACCAAGAAGTTTAAGACCAGGAGAGGACAAATAGAGCAAAGGAGTGATGGATGGACAGGGAGGGATGTGGGTAGGTGTGGGCTCTAGAGATTTAGAACAGAGGAGGAGGGGCTGGTTTTTGGCCAAGAGCAGTACTGTTTCTGAGAGTGAAGGGAAGAGAAGCTGTCACAACGGGGCTCAGATGGAGCTGGGTGAAGGTGGCAGGGAGCTGGAATAACCTCACTTTCCTCTGTTCTGAGGGAGGGGCCTTTGATGGAGCCCTTGATGGGGCTGAGGGCCTGAGGAAAGTGGTAATGGTTAGATTTAGACCACCACTGTGGGGCGTAGGCAGGGCAGCTGGCCAAGGAGAGGCAAAAAGCTTCCTGAACAACACTGCAGTAGGAGTCCGGAAGGAGCTGGAGATGAAGAGTTTGTCATGGCAGCAATCTGCATAGCACTGTGACTTTCCCCTGGGGTGACGTCAACCTAGAGACAGGCCTTGAAGAAGCAACTTTGGGGATTGGCTGAAGGTTAGATATTTACAGGATCGGTGTGTTGGAAGCATGTGGTGAAATAGAGGGAAAGGATAATTCACTTAATAATACAGCAAACATTATTTCTCTCTACTCTGTTTCAGGCACTCAGTAAATGTTTATTTGGGGAGTCAAGGATGCCGGTGAAGTGAGGTCTAGATTAGTGAAGATGAACGCTGTCAGTCTAGGGAATGAAGGTCTGAATGAGAACAGAGAGCAATTGTGTGAGAGTAAGGAAGTGAGAGATCCTGACAGAGGGGAGATCGTGGTGAGAGAGTGGGATCTTAAAGGTTACAATATCAAAGAAGTAACATATCTTGCTAGTGACAGGGTCTTGAAAATGGAGTAGCTATCTCTAATGGAATGAAGGAAATGGTAGACATAAGGAATTCCAGGAAGGGACAGGCTAGACATCATATTTGCCAAATCCTCCTGGACTTCAATTTGCCTGACATAAAGATAAGGTGATTGCTATGGAGTGAGTATTTGTGTCCCCTCAAAATTCATATGTTGAAATCCTAACCCCTAATGTGATGGGATTAGGAGGTGGGGCCTTTGGGAGATAATTAGGTCGTGAGTGCAGAGCCCTCATGAATGGGATTCATGCCCTTCTAAGAAGAGACCCAAGGGAGATTGCTTCCCCTCTCTGTTCTCTGCCATGTGAGGATGCAACAAGAGACATCCATCTACAATGTCTGGCGAGGAAGAGTCACCAGACACCACATCTGCCAGCACCTTCATCTTAGCCTTACCAGCCTCTAGAACTGTGAGAAATAAATGTTTGTTTCGTCAGGTACCCAGTCTATGGTATATTTCTTATAGCAGCCTCAGCTGAGTAAGACAGTGACTTTTCAGGTAGGCCTTTAAGGATGAGTAGGACATCATGAGTAAGGATGAGTGAGGAAGGGTATTATAGTCACAGGGAATAGCTTCCGTAGCGGATCAGAGATATGAAAACCCTTTGAGCCAGACGAGCCCAGCTGTTGCCTTAGAAATAGTGGCGACAAGAACTGTTCACAGAGGTAAGAGAGGTTAAACTCTATCCACGGTAGAAGTCCTCTCTGACTGGCAGTTTCTCAATATTTTTAGTAATATTAGATGTTTTAATGAGATCAATCAATGTCCGTTTGGAACATCAAAATAATTCACTTAATTGTGAATGTAAGCACATGGGTTATAAAAATATACACTACAAGTTTGAAAAGTTAGGTGAAACCATATACCAATTTTATTATAACTATGTTCTGAATTCTTATTTTCATGCACACATGGAGAAGGAAAGAACTCTTGACGTGTAGCCAAATAATATCAGCAGTGAAACATGAACGCACGTGCTTAATTTAGATCTCGCGAATCATCAGACAGCTGGACAAAAGTTATGCTTTTCCCTCTGTACACGAAAGAACACGAACAAATGACTTTATGGGTTCATAATTCACAGAATGTCGTATCAGTCAGTCTGAAAAATAAAAATGTTGGCAATAGTTCAGCTGGAATCACTCACTCTGTAGAGAGCAGTGCCCCAAAGGCAGTGGCGCGTGAGGCTCCTGCTGCTAATTACCACCTCTGTCCACACACTCCTCAAGCAAGCCTGAGCCCCAGGAGCTGCTTTGGGCTCAGGAGGGCACCGTGCTACTGAGCAAAGAGGGACAGCCACTGGGTTCACAGGGACCGAAAGAGAGCAGACGTTAGCATCAGATCACAAAAGAGAGTTGCCCGTAGTGGCCGTTCCCAGGCTGCTGCTCCACGGAGCACTTTAGTCAAGTAGGCAAAAGCCATGCTCCGGGCGATACTTGCCTCGACACTGGATCTGCAGCTGCCGAGTCTTTCTGGTGTGCCGCCTAAGACATTCTTCCTCTTCCCTATTTCTCCAGTTACTGCTTTAATTCAGCTCATCAGCCCACAGCCAGGCTGCTTAATATTCTCCTAATCGATTACTTTCTTCCCTCCAGATACTCTACTCCTTTTTTAGAGTATGTTTCTCAAACACATGATAATTTCATTCCTTTGTAAGGTGGAGATTGCTATCTAGCTGAAGAACACATTGCTTCCCTTGTAGCTAGATATGGCCATGTGACTGGATTTTGTCCAAAGGGATATGCAAAGAATTGACGGATGCAAGTTCTGGTTTATGGACTTGAAAAGGAAAGAACGATGTCCTCTTCTGACCCTTTCCCTGCTGACTGGAATACAGATGTGACGGTAGGGGCTGGAGCAACCATTTTAGGCTACCTGTTTAAGATGGCAGCGCAACAAGATAGAACAGGTCTGGGACTGCAACAGCATGATGTTGCCCTATCAGCACTGGGTTCCTTATTCTCAGATCTGTATGTGAGAGGAATAGACTTTCATATTTCTTAAGACACTATTATTTTGGTCTTTATTGTGGCAATAAAAGCTATATTCTAATTAACAGTCTCCATTGGCTCCCCATTGCTCAAAGACAAGTCCATATCCTTAACGAGGGCATTTAACATTCTTCCAAATCTAGGTTCAGTCCACCTTTGCAGCTTCATTCCCTGTCACTTGCCCTATGGATACACTTCGTGAGCCACATTAGTCATCCCTTTGCTCCAAACATATCTTCATTTGGTGCCTTTACATATGCTGTCCCCTTTTCTCCCCATTCAACAAAAAGCTTCCCACTCATCCTTCACAGTCTAAAGGTCTCGCTGTAATGTCACCTTCTCTGTACTGCGTTTCTGGACTTCTTGCAACAATTTTCTTCAAAAGACTATTTCTTCTTCCTCAGGGCTTCCAGGGTACTGTGTGTGTGTGTGTGTGTGTGTGTGTGTGTGTGTGTGTGTCACATTTCCTTATCACTTCTTACGTTATAATCTGTGTTTGTCTCTCTCCCTAGGGATTACTCCATTTTATCTCGTTGGCCAGAGATAGACTGCACTGCAGCCCTCCACCCTTGGTCTTGTCACAGGCAAAGTGAACAGTGGATAATCAGGATGGACACAAAACTGAGGAATCTGGTTTTCTTTAGGAGTGGAACCCTGAATGAAATGGAGGTTCTGTTAGCAGAGAGGAGTGGAATGAAGACTTGGAGGTGTGTTATGTTCTTTTCAACTAAAATGTCTTTATGATGGCGGGAGACCAGGAAATCAGACAGCACAGGGCAGATGCCTTTGGCGACTGGATTCAAGCTGGAAAAACAGTCCCTGACAGACTACAGTCGTTATTGTGTATTTCTAGAACTTTGAAAGATAAGGAGGAAATCTGCAGAGCAGCCCCATGGGGAGAGGAAGGAATTGGGCCAGTGTGGCCCCTGAGCACAGGCGTGTCTTGTTTCACTGGATGTGGGAAGTCCTCCTGTGCATCTGACATTGACAGCTGCCCTTTGACCCTGTTGTTCCTGACATATCTGACTACGGCAGGCTCACTCACTGCCGACTGCACGAAGTCATAGCCAGTGCCTTTGGATTAATCTGCTTTATCCCGTGCCCAGCCTTAAACAAAGAATGGTTTAATCTCCTCAATCTTCAGCATTTTCAAATGAAAAATCTATATGTCTTAGCATTTTAAATTTCCATTAAAAAAAAACTCCTCTGCTCCAAGGTATACCCCAAACATCCAAGCTGTATGAGAAGGGTCTTTGGACTAGACTTTGATGAATTCTAGCAATATGAAAGCAGGAGATATCGGGATAACAATGTGCATATCCAAAGTTACAAACTGATTTTGAAAATAAACTTTGACATGAAGACCAAGGATACAATTTTTGTTCTTGTCTTTTCTTTTTTTCCAATGTCTGAATAAGCTTAGTAGAGTAGAGAAAGCAGAATGTTTAAAGAATGAACGGGAGATTCATTTACCACATAAACATAGCAGCTGTGGTCAGAGCGTATGGCTGGTTCCATTTGGCAATAGCAGGATGCTTAAACGGACTGTGCTTTAGTTTCTCCGTACGTGACATGCAGATAGCATTACCATCACCTCATAGACTGCTCACAGAATTAAATGAGACAAATATATGAGGTCTTTCTTTAGTGCTGGCACACTGTAAGAGCAATAAATATTAGGGTTCTCCATTATTATTTTATGTAACATTCATTTGTCAATTAACACTCCTTTTCCTTGACCTCTTACACAGCCCAAGACAATAGACTGTTTCAAAAACCATATCATACTGCCAGATTGGTGACCTTCTAAAAAGATAATGTCAAGAATTCACTATTTTCTTTTGTGGCATGCCAGGATATGAATTGGGGGAATATAAGCTGATGTCTAATGACTGCAGATTGGATTTAGAAGAAGAAAGAGGTTCTATTATGTTGGTTCTTGTGGAAGTGTGGATCAGACTGGCAGGTGGTAGTATTTTGTAGGTAGGTTTTTGTAGGTGACAGTGGATAAAATCATAAATGTGGTGGAGGAGAGGGGCTCTTAAAATTAACCCACACAGTGTTTTGGGAACATATCGTTATGTTGGCCACCCCTGAGTCAGTGCAAGGGTTTGAAGTGGATTTATGCCCAAATTCTTCGTGGCGTAATTTAAAAGATTTTAAGCAAAATATGCTGCCACAATGAACACACACCCTATGTTTTATGAATGGTCTGTTTATTGCTGTGGTTTGCACAACTAGAGCAAACTGGCCGAAACCAGTCAAATTCACGCAGTCACAAGGCCGTGCTTTAAATCTGTTGCTCACTTCTAAATCCATTTGCAACTACATTAAAGAGTAGATATTGAAATGAAATATACTGCATTGTGCACCTTTTGAAGGACTCCGTGTATGTCACTATTTACTGTGGAGTGTGAAGGAATCAATGCGTTCTTCCAGCCTGTGTGGGTCCGGCTGCAGGAAACAGCAGCTCAATCTTTGAAGCAAAGACTTTGCCTCTCAGAGTAAATAGCCTGAGAGAGCTTCCTCACTCCAAGGAAGTCTAGATAAGAGTGTGCTAGGAAGCGAGAGGGCTGTCTGTTGTATCTGTCAGAAGGGCACCTGAAGGAAGCAGCTGGCTCCTGCTGAGTGATAAGGCCGAGGTTACTGAGGCAGAGATCAAAAGCTCACGGGGTCAAAATACATTACAAACCGCAAGATCCCCAATAGGAGTTTTTAACATTGCACCTCAAGCCTTTCTCTGAACAAAATGACAGTCTGTTCTGGTTTTTTTGAGGGGATGTAAGAAGTATACTCCGCTAAGTGGCACGAGTGTAGAACACACACACACACGCACACGCACACACACTCCCAAGGAACTGGTTTCACTAGCTGTAGGTGGTTGACTCTTTCCCCAGTGGAACACTTTAAGAGAGGATATCATAGCAGGGGATCAGAAGAGGCAGGACACAGGATGTCATTGCTTTATCGCTCCAGATGCAGGCGGTGTACCCGTGCTGGTGCTGGTGGTGATGCTGAGTCAGGCAGGGAGCTCCGGGAATCCACAGCTGGATGGAACGGGCCGTGGACCACCGCACTCACTCAACACTGCAGGCGGCATCTCGCAAACATTTTAAAACTCTTATCTGGTTTTGATACACATGCACTCCCTAGGTACACCCTCCCCTCTTCACTTGGGGGTATTTCCCTTCCTTCACGGTTCCCTCCGCTCCACCCCAGTGGGGACTCCACAGTGAAGATTTTATGGGCCTTTATTTTCTATAGTTTCTATTTCCTCCAAAGTTAGCTTCTCCTACCTGCAAAATACAAAATTATGTTATCACTGTGACCAAACTCTTCTCATACTAAGGAACACTCCCTTATACCTCACTAATGAAGTTACCACCCTAACACCTCTCCTCACCTCCACGTATTTTTATTTTTTCTTATACTCTTCTTGACACAATTTGCCAAGAAAAAGAAAACTAGTGAAATGATTAGCCTTGACTGAAAGAGACCTGACCAAAACCTGTGCCGTAAGAAGGGGGTGTTACAGGAAGGTACTTATTACTTCCATCTTTTAAAGAACAAATAGACCTTCTCTCTCTTGCTAGTTTCTTTCAGATGCCACTTCAACCTCCACATTTTTTTCCATTCCTCCCAGCAACAATCCATCGTGTAACAAGAATTCCTGAACAGGAGGCTGTATTTAGTTGTTGTTGTTAGTGTTGTGGAGTCCATGCTGACTCTTAGTGACTCTGTGTCCAGCAGAGTGGAGCCCCGCCTGATCTTTTTGCACCATCCTCTCACCTTCCAGTGCTCTATCAGATAATGCTCTGCTGCTATTCAAAGGGTTTTCATGGCCAATTTTTGGAAGTGGGTGACCAGGTCCTTCTTCCTAGTCTGTTGTAGTCTGGAAGCTCTGCTGAAACCTGTCCACCATGGGTGACCCTGCTGATATTTGAAATCCCAGTGGCATAGCTTTCAGCATCACAGCAACATGTAGCCACCACAGTATTACAACCGACAGATGGGTGGTGAAGTTCCCTGACTGGGAAATGAACCTGGGCTGCAGTGGTGAGAGCACCGAATCTTAACCACTAGACCACCAGGGCAAGCCTACTTTGTTTACCCATTGCCAATTCAGATCTATCTTAATGAGCAAGGCCACCAGGGGGAGCTCTTTGAGTGAGCTTCTGTGGGGTCTAGGAGGAAGATTAGGCGAGAAACGTAGAGGGTAGCGGATTTGCAAGACTAATATTGCCTGCATGCAGGCACAAAGGCCACCTTCCCTCCAAGCTTGCTGGGTAGGCACAGAAGCGGCAGAGTAGAAATAAGGAAATGGTCAAAGTTTAAAAGGAGATGAGCATGGGGCAATGCCTGATGGTTGGATGGGGAGGTGATTTTTGATTACAGCAGAGTGGGCACTCCTGTTACCTCCAGGCATAGTTTTTAGGAATGTAGACCTGGAAGCACAGATGAGAGGGGCCCCAGGACAAGACTATAGCCTCAGGGGTGGAGTCAGCACCAAGTGGTGGTCCACTGAGGGAGTAAGCAAGGGAGGTGAGCAAGACACAAAGGATATTTTTGTTGGCCTCACACAGGGTTTGTTGGGGCAGAGTCTAGGAGCAGCTAGCATAGCAGACCACATTATTAGTTTTCACAATGATGGAGGAAATGGCAGATGCCACAAGATGGAAGAAAAGGAAAAAAGCATATATGAACGCTTCCACAGACAGCTTTGAACTAGGAAGGAGGGATTTGAAGAGACCAGAGGTTCCAGGGATTTTGGTCATGGTGGGTGAGTCGGATTTGCTGTTCTGATGTCATATTAAAATCCTATCATCTAGGATGACTTGGGAAAGAGTGTGTTAAATATTTTATTTATTACACACATACGTATCAAATAGTATCTATATATCCTGTCATAAAGACAAGATAGTTAGAGCATCCAGTATAATAATTTTCCATTTCCAATACCTCCAAATCATGATTTTTTCCCTACCTAAAGCATGTTTCCTTTGGTGAAACAAGAGTGTGAAAGAGCAAGAGAAAAATACAAGGTGTAGCTTTTTTCTCTCAGATTCCTGGGAGACACTTCCACCATAAATGCCACATTTACTTGTAGCTGCACTATAGTAACACTGTCTACAGTCTCCCACAAAGGCGGTTTCTGGAGAACCTTGCTGTGAGGCTAAGTGGCAGCCTTCTGCTTGGTGGGGTGACTGACAGGCACATCAGTGATGGCTCTGACCCAGAGTTCTGGTTGGCACAGCTCTGGCGCTGCGAACGTTAGGCAGATGCCGCCACAACGCACCCTCCTGAGGCTCCATGAATGGCTCCTTGAAAGTGTGGCTGTTGGCCCTGGAACAAGCTGGATTAACAGAGTTCTGTGTGCAACAGGCTTTTCCAGACCTGTGACCTGAAGTAAAAGCCACATGCAACTTTTTTTTTTTTTGATATGTTAAACTTTACATTTGTATTTTGACACTCTTATTGGGAACCATAAGACTGTTGGGGCGCACTAATGACTCCTCTCAAAACAAGTTTTTCTAAACTAAAAAAGATAGTGAATTCGGAGACTTATGGTTTTAGACGAACTAAAACTTTACAAGTGTTATTTGATTTTTCAGCCTAACCAGCTCTTTCTGAATTTACAAATGAAAAAAGTTCAGGATCAAAAATGAGTCCCGGAAGAAGGAGAAGGTGAGATATATAGGAGACAGAGAAAGAGACAGAGAGAGAGCAGGAAAGAGAGAGATAGACAACAGGGAAAGAAACAGCACAATAAAAAAAATTTATGGAACCACTTTAAAGGTCGAAATGTTTTTTCTTCTTTTAGTTTATCTTCATTTATTTATCAATTCCCAACTGCAGTAAATTATAACTATAAAAATGACAATCATTTGTTTCAGTAAATACAAATAACTTCTCATATCTTTTTCCTGCAGAACATAATTACTAAGAATTCTCATATATATTTTGAACCACTTAATCTCACATGTAGTTACTAAAAGCAGAATTACTGCAGATTTCATTTAAAATCTTCAAATTAAGAAACAAAAACCTATATTGTGTCATAATTCATCGTGCTTTAATTTAATAAAATTTCCTGAATGTGTGGGCTTTATCTGTCTGCCATTTTGTCAGCCTCTTCATTTTCCTGTCTGGAAACTGAAGCTCAGAGAGGTGTAATATGCATTTGTTTATGCGTGTGGCTAAGTGACACAGGAATTACTAATGGATGTCTCCCTTCCCCACCGACCTTCATACCTTCAACCGTGGTCTTCTCCCGATTCTTTAATTTCAAGTTAAAGCAGAAAAGCCAGAGGCTAGGTGTCACACAGAAACGTTTTGGGGAGAACCCCTGTTGAATGAGTTACTTTCCCTACACCTGACATTGCCAGGACCCTCAGAGCTGGAGAGGGAAGGAGTGGGACAGGGAAGAATGGCCCTTCTGCATTTGTGCAGAGTCTGCACAGCCCCCGTCTTCCCCTGGGTGCTGCAGAGGGCTGCCATCAAGAGAAGAAGGGACCTGTGACCCACTGTCATTCCAGGATCCTGGGAGTTGGCACCTCGCAGATGTGCTTATGTCAACTGTCTTGGGTGCCTAGAGTGGAGGTGGCTGAGTCAGGGTGCAGAGGGGTTCTGAGTACAGCTCCAGGTCTTCCTCCCTGAGGAGAATTTCAGGAGGAGCTGTATTCATTTGTTTGTCCATTCATTCATTCATTCATTCAACAAATTTCTACAGAGAATAAATGTCTGTGTAGGACTGAGATTCAGCAATACACAAAAGTCCTCATGGAACTTGTATTCTAGAGAATCTTCCCAGCTACCCAAAAAAGGGCCCAGGGTCAGCTCGGGCAGAAGTCAGTGGCTTGAAGGGTCACGATAAAGGTAAAGCAAGTGGCCTAATGGAGAAGGGCCACTGCCGTGGATGGCAGCAGAGATGCCACCGACAGGATAGGATGATTCTATGTATCCCACCAGATGCCAAATAAAATGGAGACGTGTGTGTCCCCTGTCCCACTAACTCACATGGCCTTCTATATGCCCTGAAGCTTAGGCTGAAAGACAGGCAAGGGAAAATTAGTGAATTTGAGGAGAAATTAGTAAACTCATAAGATAACTTAAGATGTCTATGCTTCCTAAAGCAATCTATAGATTCATGCAATCCCTATCAAAGTTCCAATGACATTTTTCACAGAAATAGAACAAAGAATCCTAAAATTTATATGGAACAACAAAAGACCCCAAATAGCCAAAGCAATCCTGAGAAAAAAGAACAAAGCTAGGGGTATCACACTCCCTGATTTCGAAATATACTACAAAGCTATAGTAACCAAAACAGCATAGTACTGGCACAAAAACAGACACACAATCAATGAAATAGAATTGAGAGTCCAGAAATGAACCCACACATCTATGGACAGCTAATTTTCAACAAAGGAACCAAGAATATACAATGGACAAAGGAAAGTCTCTTCAACAAATGGTGCTGGGAAAACTGTACAGCCACATGCAAAAAAATGAAAGTAGACCATTATCTCACACCATACACGAAAATTAACTCAAAATGGATTAAAGATTTGAATGTAAGACTTGAAACCATGAAACTTTTAGAAGAGAACATAGGAAGTACGCTCCTTGACATTGGTCTTAGCAACATATTTTCAAGTGCCATGTCTGATCAGGCAAGAGAAACAATAAAAAAAAATAAACAAATGAGACTACGTGAAACTAAAAACCTTCTGCACAACAAAGGAAACCACCAACAAAACAAAAAGACAGCCTAACAATTGGGAGAAGATATTTGCAAACCATATACCTGATAAGGAATTAATCTCCAAAATATGTAATCATACATCTCAACAACCAAAAAACTGACAACTCAATTAAAAAATGGGCAAAAGATCTGAACACACATTTCTCCAAGAAGATATATGGATGGCCAACAGGCACATGAAAAGATGTTCAACATTATTAACTATTAGGGAAATGCAAATCAAAACTACAATGAGATATCACCTCACATCTGTCACAATGGCTATAACTAAGAAGAGAGGAAACAATAAGTGCCGGAGAGGATGCGGAGAGAAGGGAACTCTCATACACTGTTGGTGGGAGTGCAAACTGGTGCAGCCACTATGGAAAACAGTATGGAGATTCCTCAAAAAATTAAGGATAGAACTACCATATGATCCAGCTATTCCACTGCTGGGTATTTATCCAAAGAACATGAAAACACCAATGTGTAAAGATACATGCACCCCTGTGTTCACTGCAGCATTATTCACAATAGCCAAGACTTGGAAGCAACCTAAGTGCCCATCAAGGGATGAATGGATGAAGAAGATGTGGTATATATACACAATGGAATACTACTCAGCCATAAGAAACGATGAAATCCAGGCATTTGTGACAACATGGATGGACATTGAGGGTATTATGCAAAGTGAAATTAGTCAGAGGGAGAAGGTCAAATACCATATGATCTCACTCACAAATAGAAGGTAACAACAACAACAAACAAACACATAGAGACAGAGATTGGATTGGTGGTTACCAGAGGGGAATGGGGGAGAGAGGAGGGTGAAAGGATGATTAGGTACATGTGTGTGGTAACGGATTGTAATTAGTATTTGGGTGGTGAACACGATGTAATCTATGCAGAAATAGGAGTATAATGATGTACACCTGAAATTTATACAATGTTATAAACTAACGTTACCACAATACAATAAAATTAATTAATTAATTAAAAAAATTAAAAAAAAAAAGAAATCACTGAAGTAACTCGGTTTTCTTGGAAATGACTAAATTACCTTTTTTTGGAGGGGAGCATTAGGTGAAATATAAAGAAAGTAACATGTTTGTACACGTAAGTATGTCCTCTGTGAAAAGTATGCCTGCCACAGTGACAAACACAAAACTAACATCAAAAAACTGAAACTTACTGTGCACCTATAGTATATATACATGTTATCAGACGAAAAACTTTCCAAAGGAGAAGCTCCTCGTCAACTGCCCAGAAAGGATCTGGAATTTGAACTCAGGGCTGTCTGAGTCCCAAACCTGAGATTTCTTTTTTAGGGGGTGGGGGAACCCTGGGTTCATTAACTGATGATACTAATGATACTAACTATTTGCGCATAAGGGTGACTTGAGTATATCAATCTAAAGAAGGTAAATCCACCAAATGGAAGAATTTGGCACTTGTTAACATGCTGCAGAATCCTGTAGGACATCTGATACAGGCCCTAGGGATAGTTTGGGAGGTTTGCAAATCGAATTTACAGTTTTGAAACACCAAACTTCGAACATGCTAATAATATTAAAGGTCATATATTTCTGCTCTTTGAATAATGTCAGTGTTTGAGTGTGTGAATAACTAACTCTTTCTTTGGGAATGAAATAGGTAGCAGAGGTAAGAATACGACTCTCAAATGGATTACTATTTTTATTAAAAGTTAACTCATAATACTGAAACTTCTCCATTGGAATGAATCCATTTGAATAAATGTTCTCTAAACTAAAGTAAATTTCAGCTGAGCCACAGTTATTGTTTCAGGGCTTGATTTTGTGATAGGGACCAATTACATTTTTATTTAGGCGGCATTACATAAATTCTGAAAACACCAAAGGATATGTCAATAGAAAGAAATATAACTTCTATAGGGAAACCATCGCTTTTATTTTCATGTGCCTGTGAGGAGTAAATTTACTCAAACTAGAAGCAGCTTAGGAGACATATGTTTTTAATATTTTAAGAATCTCTTTAGAATATAAGTCAGTGACTCTCATCCCTTATTAATTTATGGGAGTGTTCTAATGAAAGTTTTGGTGGAATCACTTATCAATTCAAATTTGCAAAAACACAACACTGCATTTCAATCCATGTTCTTTTGGTAATATGCAACATAGACCATAAACTATAAAATAATGTACAAATATTTGGTTTTATTTACACTCTTGAATAAATTTTTGATTAAAATATTCCAATAAACATGCTTTGAAAGAAAAAGTAGCTCAAATATTTTATAGATCACATGAAAATGTAAATCTCAGAAGATTTAATATTTCACCAGCTACAAACATTTTCTTCAGGAAGTGTTCGTAATGAAGGTCTTAGGCACTTATGCAAAGGTGTCAATGCAAGAAAAGGGCTTTCTCATATGGTGGGGGGCAATTTGCATCAGCTCCTTATTCTGCTTTTACTACCCCAATTCCACCATATTATTAGCAAGCCCTCTGACTTCAGGTTGAATGTCAACTTGGTTATAGGTGTCCCCAAGTCCAAACCACAGTGAGGAGTTGCTTAATAGAAATTTATTAAATGAATAATGAAGATTCTAGAATTTTTGTTTCTCTTTTTCTATCCAATATATCACTCACCTGAAACATACTTACTATAACTATTCTAGCCATTTTTTTGAGGAAGATTAGCCTTAAGCTAACATCTGTTGCCAATCTTCCTCTTTTTCTTTTTCTTTTTTTGTTGAGGAAGATTGGCCCTGGGCTAGCATCTATGCCCATCTTCCGCTACTTTATATGGGATGCTGCCACAGCATGGCTTGATAAGTAGTGCGTAGGTCCACACCTGGGATCTGAACCAGTGAACCCTGGGCCACCAAAGTGGAGTGCGTGAACTTAACCACTCTGCCACTGGGCCAGCTGCCTATTCCAGCCATTTTTAAAGGCAGGAACAAGGGATGTTGAAGACCTCCATATTTATTTTGGTACAAATTGTGATCCACAGCACAGTCAGTGGAGGGGAGATGGAAGCAAAGTCTGGAATTTTCACTTTTATGCTTAGGGTAGGAAATTTTCAGAATATGCTAAATGCATTGCAAAACTACAAAACTATTCATAATAGGGCACATGTGTACGGTGACAGATGGTAATTAGTCTTTGGATAGTGAACATGATGTAGTCTACACAGAAATCGAAAGATAATGACGTACACCTGAAATTTATGTGATGTTATAAACAAATGTTACCTTAATTAAAAAATAAATAAATAAACAAAAATATTGATAGTCTCCTGCACTGGAAGATTACCTTTAATACAAATGGTAGACAGGCATTGGAAACTAACCATGTCTCTATCCCCAGCACATAAGATGCTAACTATAATTAGTAAAAGAGGTCTCTTCTGGGAATAGGATATACACAAAGCCACTTCCTGTGGACGGTTCTTTCTCAAGCTTTTAGCTTGCCACATGGAAAAGAGGCTGGATTTCAACGGGACTCAAATCCCTCGGCCTGTCTGCTTTGCCCACGGCACAGTCTGCTTGACCATGCACAGATGCCCTGCCCGTAAATTTTATCCTCAATATTTTCACGAGCCCTTTTGTTTCGCCTTTAGTAGACACTAAACAAATTTCTTAGATGAGAGAGTGCCTGCAGCACAGGTTTCAAATCATTATTTACTGTGAAAATGCTTTCAAAAAAAGAAATAGGAATACATATATGCCAACGAGCATAAGAAAGAAAAGGATTGTCTCGAAGCAAGACCTGGCATAACTTAATGTGCAGAAATACGTTAGAGAAAATCAGGTACTCACGTTAACTGCAGATTGAACACCGTTCGAGCTTATAGTAGCTGCTGTCAAATGAGCCTACTAAAGGGTCAACAAGATAAGGATCATAAATGATTTTTTCACTACATTCAATGTGACTTATCCAGTTTGATGCCTTATATTTTCAGAAGATTTTTAAAATATTGAGTAGGTTAAAAAAAATTAAAGAGGGACAAAAGAGCAAGGATATTTTCCTTTTCTTGAAAAGGACAAGAACTGAGTAATGGTGAAAAGACCATAACTACCAGTTTTCTGATTTTAGTGAAATATATGGATTCAGCTCTTGCAAGGATACAATTGAAATATTAGGGGTAAGAGTCAGTGGCCATGAGAATTGTTAAAGACTTACTTAGATTTTACTATCCTTTGAACGTATTTATATATCGGATAAATACAACCCAGGGAATTAAACATTTAAACAAATGCATCCCAGAGTTGTGGTCCCTTCATTTTAATTGTCTAAGATTCTTTCAGCTTATTCTGGTTCACTGATGAATAATTCGCAGAGAATTGACTATTTAAATCAAGTTATAGAAATTTAATTTACTGATTATGTGAGGTTGCACAAGGTTATTTGTCACCGGTTAAGCTCCTAATTCCACTAATTGAAAAGTCACCAGGGAATGAAAAAGATAATGCCATCTATTTATTGTTAAGAAGTTGGTTCCTTAAACTGTGTTAGCACCCACATTTTATTGTCTAAGATATTATTCACTCAGCTTCTCTTCTAGTCAAGACTATGTTAACTCTCAAATATTGGGAACTAGAACTCAAGAAGGGGTGGTTTTGTGTGTGTGTGTGTGTGTGTTTGTGTTTTGGAATTCTTTTTAAAAATTGGAAATATCTGTGGTTTCTCTTATCTATTGAGCCTCTCATCTATTTAAGCCAAATTTTTCTTAAATACAAATATTTTTGAATATTACATTAAGGATCTCATGCTCTACACATGGGGATAGGCCATTTACTGTTTCTTGGGATAGCAGATTTGTTGACATTTTGGGCTTACCACTCACTTTTTGAAAATTAATGCCATTAGTATCTCACAGTAGTCATTAGTTGTTCATCATTTGTAGATCTTCTCTCATATAGTCATGTGATGATGAACACTTCACCCATTGATCAATTAGTTCAAATATATGTTATTAGGTAATACTGGTGTATTAAATTATTTAGGGCAATCTGAGAAATTACAGAATAAACAAGGACTGCTTGGCTGGAGGCAAATCATTCCTGTTGTTAATGTAGTAGTATGTCATGAAACACGTTTTCAGCACCCTTTGACCTAAAGAAGAAAAAGAGTATTGAACTGGGTGCGAGGTGTCATAAGATTGAGGTACAAGGGCCTGGCTCCATGGCCGAGTGCTTCAAGTTCTGCATGCTCTTCTTCAGTAGCCCGGGTTTGCGGGTTCAGATCCCTGGTGCGGACCTACTCCACTCACCAGCCACACTGCGGCGGTGTCCAGTGTACAAAGTGGAGGAACATTGGCACAAATGTTAGCTCAGGACTAATCTTCCTCAAGCTAAAAAAGGAGGAGGATTGGCAGTGGATGTGAGCTCAGGGAGAATCTTCCTCAGAAGGAAAAAAAAAGAAAAAGATCTAGGTACAAATCCAAGCCCTGCAACCTGGACAAATCTCCTTACCTCTTTAAGCTTCTTTTTCTCCTCTTACAAAGAGGACATGTTAATCTTTTCTTCCTAGGGTTGTCGTGAATAGTAAATTGGGTGTTTCAGGTGTCGTGAATATTAAATTGGACAGTTGGGGTGTCATTTCAGATGTCCCCTCCCTCAAGATGCTTTCCCTGTCCTACTTCATGTGCTGATGTAAGTGCTTCTGTTCTATGTTCTCTTTGCACATCTCGTAGCACCCATCATAGTTCTTCACTTACACCTTCTAATTCTTTACTTTACACTCCCACCCTCTAGACTGTGAGCTCCTGAAAGTCAGTCTTTTCCTATCTGTATTTCTAGAACCTTGCATAGTGCTTCTATTTTGCTCAAAGAATGATTTTTAACAAGTTGGTTAAGCTTAATATTTTCTTAATATTAATACAGTTTTTGCAGTGTTATTTATAAAAGAATTTAGCTTTTGTTTATATCTCCTATGAAAGTGAAAACATTTCAATATTTTACAGGACCTGAATTACAGTCTAATGCTACAATTCGAAGGCATAAGTGTTTGTGATATTAAGTTTAGGTGGGAAAACTCTCAAGCAAGGAATTTGTAGTACGAGTTTCTGAAGGGCTTAAAAGGTTAGAATGAGGGTGTGGGAGGAATCAGAGCATGGAATTTTAAACCAGAAGTGACTGTAGAAAAATCCATTAAAAAAAAAAAACAAGCATCAAAGTCTATTAAAACAAAGAAACAGACAAACAAAACAACGCAAGGATCTGCATTAAGTTTCACCCCAAGTGGCAGATCCCCCCCAGGCAGCCTCTGCTCCTGCTACAAACCCACCTTCAGGCTGTACTTGGGGACATCTTCCCTAGCAGAATAAACAATGAAATAGAATCGGGAAAAATTTATTTTATTAGACTATTTTATGGGGAGAAGGGCAAAGGGCTTTTCCACCATGTAGAAAAAATTCACACAATTCTCTGTGTAGTATCTTTACTTGTTTTCTTAAAAAGCCTCTCGGGCTTCCAGTACTATGCCTCTTCTCCGCCCCCACCAAGACTGTAAAAGCCTCCTATTGACAGGATCCATCCAGCTCTGGCTCTCAACTCGCACTGGCCACCCAGCGGACCAGGCAGCCAGCAGACACCACCCTAGACAGCAGCTCAGTGACCACGTTGCAGTGGTTTTCAAACTTTTATGGTTGTGTCTCAGAGTAAGAAAAATAACACACTGTGATGGAGAACACATATATATACAGGAATATAATTGAAATAAAATGGTTTATGAAAGAATTTTACCATAGACTCTTTCCTCCCCTCCCCTTCTCTCCTCTTCTAGTATATTTAACAAATGATAATAATAATAAAAAATACTAGTCCTAACCCACCAAATTCTCTCCACTGGAAGCTTGAAAAACATTTTACTACTGTTTAAACGTGGCTCTTGGAGTCTCAGTCCACATCCCAGGCAGCTTATCAAGGTATTTATACCACTAAGAACAGATTCCTTTTAGGGATGTGTCTTAGTCCATTCAGGCTGTTATAAAAAGTTACAGACTCGGTAACTTATAAACAACAGAAATTTATTGTTCACCTTTCTGGAGGCCAGGAAATCCAAGATCAAGTTACCAGCCTGGTCACCTTCTCATGAGGGCCCACTTTTTGGTTCATAGCTAGTGCCGTCTCGCTGTGTCCTCGCTGCGGTGGAAGAGGCCAGGGAGCTCTGCAGGGTCTCTTTTCTAAAAGCACTAATCCCACTCATGAGGGCTCCAGCCTCATGACCTAATCACCTTCCAAAGGCCTCGCCTACTAATACCATCACCTTTAGAGGTTAGGATTTCAACATACAAACTTCAAGGGGACACAAACATCCAGACCACAGCAGAATGCTCCTGCTGGGAAAACACACGCACACACACACACACCCACACACACACAAACTCTTCTCCATATTATAACCTAAGAAACTGAGAAGTGAGGAAGTTAAACTGTCGGAGTTGATTATTTAGTGCTTCCTTTGTGATGCGCCATGTTTAACCTCTCTGTTCAATTCCTCTTTCCCGGCTCCAGGAAAATGGCATTAGCCTTAAGAAGTACTGTGCTGATCATGTCTGCCAGAGTCACTGGCCTGTTATAGTTCTCTTCCTGAAAGGCAAGGCCGCCTTCTTATTTCTTTCTTTAAATTTCTGCCATATAACCACTAAAAAAGTGGAAAAACTGGAAAACGTGTGTAAATCCACATTTAATTTGTCAGGTAAGTCATTTCTCACTGAAAACATTCCTTCCCTGTCATACGCCTGTAGTCTACTCCCAGTTCTCTTCCGTTCGTGCTCCGCAGTGTTTTGGCCTGATGTTATAGACGTCATCACAAAGCTGTTTCCACGCTGGCCGGGGGATGCATTGTTTGAACGCACCATCAGTCTCGCTGCCATTTCTTTTCCAGGTGCCAGCAGGTTGAGCTTATGTTGCAATTCATCATCATTATTAACATACTTATATGTGGGCACATGAATGGCACTAAGGGGATTTTATATAAAAATGGAAGGGTATGGTTTATGCCTTTGAGGACGTTAAAATAAAATTAAATCAGAGGCAGTCACCGTATGCAACGCTTAATCATGTAATGTGGTGACCATTTGCTGATGCCACTATACCATATTTCTACAGCATTACTGTTTTGAAATGACTCAATCAACTCCTGCCAAGATATGCAAAAACAACTAAATGAGGAGCCTTTCCCAAAAGTGTTTTACTATTTCTGCTACCAAATTCATCTAATAAAAATAACTCTTTGAGCAAGCGCCACTTGCCTACTGTGGAAAACACTTTACTTGGTGGCAATGTTGAAACATCCAATGTGAATTATAGCCACTTCCTGCAACAGAATCAAGGAATCTTATTTCCCCCTTCAAAATCAATAGAAAAATTGCTACTTATACCAGACATTCTTTCTTTGTCAAGACAAATGACAATGCATTCTGTTTCAGGGTAGTTCAGATATTTCTCAGCTGGCAAAGTGGTTTAATTCTCCATTTTACCTGCTCAGGTAAAAGGGTCTTTTTGCATCTCAAAGGATAGAGGCAATATTTTTCACAAACAAATAGCACACTAACTTGATTGTGAATATTGTGTTAAACTAGCTTTTGGGAAGAGAGAGAGCATTGCATTTCTGACAGTAAAAATAAATATTTCTTTACCAAAATCTTTACTTAAAGTCATGTATTCAAAGCTGAAGTGCTAGATGTTTTGAAATTTTAGGTTACACAGAGAGAATCCTTTCCATTCATGAAGTTATTTTTAATAGGTTTTTTAAAACAAATTTCAACATGGCCAGACTTTCCTCCTTAGAATTCTAAACGTTTCTGTTATTTTTACATCTTACATCAGTAATTTTCAAAGCCTCATAGTTGAAAATTTTCTGTTGAATAATTATTCTGCTATCACAATGAATTTTTATCCTGTATAGATGTTATCATGATTCTTTATTGGCTTTATTAAAAATATATGGGTATAATTGCTTTTATTTTAAAAAAGCACATTTGTGTATGTTTGGGTATGTGCAAAAATTAGGTAAGCAATGGAACCCCATTGAACAATTCACATTAAAATGCAATTAAATAGGAACATGTATGAATACATAAACATATATAATAAGTTAGTTCTAAGAACTACCAGAGATTCATTGACACTCAACTAAGGCATCAACATTTAATATCTTAAGTTTTTTCCCTAAATTTTTTGAGTCTAAGAAAACATCTAAGAAGTGGGAAGTAGACAGACAATATTTTACCAGTGACTTCCAGAGGGCCAGAAACAGAGTTTATGAAGAAGCCAAGTGTTATGATTTTCTTGAAGCAATAGCTGAAGTTACATGGATAAATATGTTATCAGTGTCTGTGTTATTAGTTACCACTGACTGGATCTCTTCATTATACTCCTGAGAATCATGTACTTAGAAAACAATAGAAATCATAGCTATAGCATCTGATTAATAATGGGCAGATCAATACTTGAACACAAGACTGCAAATATGCATGATGCAAAAGAATGACTTTGGATTATTAGTATTCCAATAAAATTTCCACAGCTAAAAGGAACAGGAGAAACGCACACATTTTAATAACTTTGGAAAGGTCAATTTAGCCGATATCAATGTATATTTGGAAGTTACTGCAACTTCTATTTTTTTCTGTATTTGTTTAATTGCTATGTACAAAGAAAACGTAAACCAAGCATGTAGTTAAGAGTAGTGGGCATTCACATTTAGACAAGTTGTGTATTCTTACAAATGTGTTTAAATACAGCTGCCTCAATAGTATCTTGGATTTTCAAAAGTTTTATTTTAAGTTTGAAGATTAGACAAGGTCATACTGATTTTACAACAGCCTACATGATTTAAGTATATATACAAAAAAAAAAAAAAACACACCCCAACATTGGAATATTACATATTACACAGCTTGAAAGTTTGCAACGGTTATTTGTGTTTTAGTTATTCCTGTACTTACTGACACGTCAGAAGCCAGCAGTGAGGATTATATTTCATAATTTGTGTTCTAGCAAAGATACAATCATTGGTACCCTAAGTCTTCACAATTCACACCAATCTTTATGAAGCCATTCAGAAAGAGAAAGTTAACATTAAAATTAGAATCAGTGATTAGGATAAATGCTTTTAATTGGATATAGATAAAATGGAAATGTTTAAAATTTTAATTTCATAGATTATAAAATTAGTATATTATAGTTTCTCAATATGGTGAAGAATAAGTGATTATTCTGTGTATTCTGCTTATGAGATTTTACTTGTTTTAGTGTGAATTGAAATAAAATGAATTTGCTTCACTTTGATATCATTGATACACGTGACACAAAAGCTACATACTACTTCACAATAATTATTAACATTTCCACATGTGGGAATCTCTTTATTGTCATGAATTCTGGGCATCATGGGACAAACAGATATCCCATTGGTCATGCCATGTTGGTGAAGAACATATAGAGCAGAGAGAAAATTCACAAGCAAGAGAAAGCCATTTGAATGTATCTCTACAAAGTAACAAATATAATTTTAACAAACTCCCTTTGAAAATATTTGCTTAAAAAACTATCAATAGAATAAAATTCAAAATATAATAAGAAGCTATCAATAATTTTGAGAAAGTAAATCATTACAAAGCATTAGTCATAATTTTTAAAACATACTCCATTAAGAATGAAGAACCATGCATAATTTGCAAAGGAAAATAGCTAGAAATTTGGTGGGACAGTAAATCTTTAAAGAAATAAGGGCCATTTGCTAGATAGTAAGTGTGTGTATATTTTTTGGACCTAAGTAATTATTTGTAACATGACTTTAAAATTTAGCAAATTAAAAATATTTAAATTCCTAATTTTAAAGTTATCTAAAAAAGGCAATACTGAGGACACAACAATCGTGTTTGTGAAAGATGCTAAAAAATGATGACCATTTCAGATGCTCCAAATCAACAATTTCATAACAAGAAGTAGAAAGCAAGTAGGCATAGGACAAATATATGGCCAGCCAGTTCTAATTTTGCTTTTATTAAAAATGCCATTATGGTTGACTTTCTCTTTAAATTCTTCACTATGATTGAAGACCACTCCATATATACATCATTAAGAAATGCTGTTAACACATGGACAGACAAGACAGCAACAGTCAAGTGGTTTTTGTTATGCAGCACAAATAATAAAGGAAAAACTTCGCGGTGTGGCACAGGAGCTCAACGTTTCGTGCACCCATACTGTCTTTTCCAGGACCCGTAATGTAAAACTCCAATAATTCTGCGTCTAAGCCTTATGAAATAAATACTTGTAAAGCTGATAAATTAGATGTTGAGGACTTTTATGGAGGCAGTGTGAGCTTTCATTTGAGAGACATGTCAACGAAACCTCCATGATCAATAAGAAATTGTTATGATAATTGCTTAGTTTTTCAGGACCTTTGAAACAAAATAAATAGAAATCAATTTTCATCTTGAAAATGGTTTACTACTTTGTCATTAGTAAGTACTTTTCTTGTCATAAATAACTACACATTGTGCTTTCCTGGGAAACCACCACCAGTCTCAAATCTCAATAAAATTCTAGTTTCACAGGAAATGCAGAGAGGAACAAAGAAATGATAAGTATGCTTGGCCAAGCTATGCAGCACTATGTTCATATTTGTTTGCTACAAAGTGTTTTAAGTAGACAAACAAAGAATTCTTCATTCTATTATTTTAAAGTAAGATAAAGCTATGTAAATACCAACAAAATAAAGATGTAAATTTTGGTTTAAAGGGACATAATACAATTTTGTTGTTGTTTATTTTGCAAAATGGTAGTAATGGGTTCTTTATAAAGGAAGAATTTGGAAATTATGGCGTCGTTAAAAAATAGAATTGCAGATTAACTCTACTGATATTAATTATGATCAATCTACTGGTATTCAATCATGTTCCATATATATGAACAACATGATACTTCTTTTAGCCAAATAATAGGAGAAAACTCTATTGGAAAAAATATAGACTTATTTGGGCAATAAACACTATAAAGAATATAGAATAGAACCGAAACGAAAAAGAAATCACATAATCTCTGATTAGAAATAATGAAACTAAAACGAAAATTATAATATCAATTAGTACTGCATGTTACAGATTCTTCTTCAAAATTCTGTTATAAACACTGACAGGTCTGGTAGACACAGGGAAACAATGAGGATAATGCAGAGTCATTACAGAAGGAAAAAAAACCCTTATTGCTAACATTGCAGTATTCTTTTATAAGAATTAGCTGAGTATTGATTGTAAAGGCTCTATCAACTCTTGCTCTTATTTGATAACTATGAGATTTTTTTACCCTTGCTATCAAAAGAATGCTACTTTCTTTCCCTAATACATTTCAATCAGTGTGAATAATTCAGAAAACAATGATAAAAGTAATTCACAGCTAATGTGATGTTGCTTAAGAAATTTAAACAATAAAAATCAAATTAAACCATTGAAAAGGCAGGCTTAGACCTCCTTAGAAAGACAGTGGCCTACCATAATTCGAGCACTTTTTCATGAAAAACTCTATTCAGTTTCCTACAGATTCTGAACAGTTCATTCCATGGAGATACTTTTAGGAAAATATAGAGGAAGGTTGTGGGGTGTGGGGTCTCCTCATTCCTCCTCTTTGCAGCCCAGCAGCTCCGACCGCAGCGTGATCCTCCCATACCAGGACCAAGGAAGGATTCTTATGTGCCGTGCGTAGATGGGAGGGTCGATGACGTTTTTTCTGTGGGTATCATTGTCAAAATTTCCCTGGAAAACCTAGTGAAGAAAGGCGAAGAACATCAATCATACAGCCTTCTTTATCTTGGGAATTATTTTCTTGTTTGGAGCATTTTCCCCAAACATGAGATTTGATAACTATTCATTTCATCTTTTTCAAAATACATTGCAGCTTCTTTTTAATGATCATTTTAAAATTAAATTGTCAATTAGTGTTTAATTTAAAGAATTGAATAAGATGAAAATTGGTTGTCTAAGTCAGGAATACGTAGATCTCTCATTTTTATCTGCCTGTCATCAGGTTTTTTTAATGCAACAGATATTTATTTTTTGCTTCTGTCATAGGCTAATGTTGGTTAGGTGGCCTGCTGAAGGAACACTCTTCCAAGGAGCGACTCAGAGATCCAGGCAACTTGTAAATTACAGCCATCATCTGAAACATGTGGCCTCCACATTCACAAGGGGCAAGGGGAAAGAGAGCTGTTAGATTGTGCAGGATGTTCTAAAGAACAAGGTATGGAAACAACCTACATCATTTCTGGATATATCTCATTGACCTTAACTAATTATATGACCCTGGCCCAACTGCAAAGGAGGTTGGGAAATGGAGAGGAGCACATGAACATTTGATGAGCATAACAGCCTCCGCCAGTGTCTTTTGCTCACTTTTCACACAGAGAACAAAATTAACCCATCCCCGAGAGAGACAACCCAATCAATACCGTTTATGAACTATAGTTTTTTGGGTTTTTTTTCTGGCTTCTCTGTCTATTATTTCTTGGATCCATACAATACTCTTGTGATCATTGTGACTGACAATGCCCTGGCATGGTGGCATTGTATTCTTTTGTTTCAAAGCTTTTTGAGCTTTTTATGCCCATGTTTCTCTCAAGAGATTTTTATAATAACTTTGAGAAATGCCTGTTTCAGAAAAATCAAAACAATATCAAAATACTGAGATCCTGGTAGAAATGACATTAAATTATAAATTACTTTGGGAGAAATTCATGTATTTATAATATTTAGTCTTACTTGAAGATTTTATCATTATTTTAATTTACAAATTCTGTGCATTTATTATTCAAGTTATTTCTAATTATTTTATATTTGTATTTTTGTTTTAGCTCTAGTGAAAACCTCTTAAACGTTTTCCTTTTTAACTTTATGAGATATCTTATAATTGGAAGATAATTTTCTTTCTTGCTTGAGATCAAAACATGACTATATGGCCAAAGGGAGACCTGAAAATAAAATTCCCCCAAGGGGAAAGAAAAAAGAAACTCCATCATTCACATGACAGAATATTTAACCCACATCTTCGAACATTCTGAAATTAAAAGCAAAATTTTAAAAATGGCCTTCTAGAATAAGTTGGTTCAGTCTCACATGATTGCAAAAGGTCCTGTGGAAAGAGAAAAATAAAGATGTTCTTCTCTACAGTAGTGGACAGCGTGGCAATGATTAACTGAAACAACAGACAAGATGAGATAATCTTTCTGCTGGTTCTATGGAAAGATTATGTGCTGTTGAGGGCAAATGCAAAGTGCCGTCCCCATCTGGTGGGGAAATAATTTTTCAGCTTGACACAAAATATATCTCAAAGCCTATTTTGAATAAATATTTGCTGAAGAAGAGAATACTGAACTGTGTACCAAGTCTAGAAGTCATCATTCTGGCATATCTGAATCCATGTTCATTTAATAAGTTTTTCCTCAGCAATGCTCTGGCTTGCATTAACCAAGCAGGAACTAATTCTAGATTGAAATGTGTTACTAAATAACAGTGTCTCTGTTAGCAAAAACTCATGGTATGTATAAGACATACCATGCAAAGACTCAACAAAAGTCTTGAGAGAGGTTGTCTTTGCAACAGCAGAAAATAAGAGTGTACATTCCATGGTTTCCTGACATTCTCTCTCACGTAATGTTGGATTCAAACGCTATGGTGTCACAATTTAATATAGAATCGGAAATCCAATTTCATAGCCCTGCTAGAGAACTTAATGTATATCTTTGAAATAATAGTTTAAATGCATTAACTTTCATCTAGATCTATAACAGTCCAAAAATCTATAACAATCCAAAATATACTGTTATACTACTTCTTCGCAAGGAAACATAGGAAGAAACAATTTTCTTTTAAGTCACTGGTCTTCAGCACAAGTTTCAATAAGAAACTATCAACCTAGGAAGCAGTAGTTGAATGAATAGTTATACTCACCTTTTTATTTTGGAGATTACAGTTAGAGAAATTACATCAGCTCTGAAATTGGATACAACCGTGACATTTCTGATTAAACATGTGACAGTCATAGATATTCGAATGCTCATTAAAAGAATTCAAGTTTCGTAAAAGAGCATAATTTAATAAACAAAAATTTCCACAGAAAAACAGCCACAATCTACATTGGAATCACCCAAACCATGATCTAAAGGTACTGAAAATATACTTTTATTTTTGGAGATCTCTCAGTAATGACACAGCAGAGAATACAAAGCATACACTTGCAAATTCTAGCACGACATCTTGTACTTGCTGTGCAAACATGTGGCCCATGTGTTTTCTCGTCTCCAGCACTAGGAAGATCTTGCTTAATAATGCTATTTCAATGTTTTACCTGGCAAAGGAATGCAAACTCAGTATTTTTCCTCAACTTTACAAGATGTGTAAAAATTCTAGAAAAGTGCTTTCAACACACACACTTTAGAGATATAAGCACCTCAACTGAAATCAAAGTCTGAAAAGACTGATAGAGAACATTTGCTCCGTATAAAAGAGAAAACACTGCATATGAGAAAGAAAGCTTGATTTAGAAGTTTTTAGAAAGAGTATGCACATATTTCAGTTTCAGGTGGAGGCTTAGCTAATCAGCTGCTGGCAAGCTTGCTGATGTACTCAAACACGATGATGCTTAGGGATCTCTCAAGCTTTTCCCAACATATGGGGCCTTGAGAAAAAGGCACTCAAGGTACTTTGGAGAGGCTTCCACAATTACAACCTAGGAGAAGACAGACGGAAAAATGCAGCTGCCTCAACACCACTGAGATCTTGGATTTTGTTTTCTAAGGTCAACTTTCCAGTGATACTATTTAAAATTCAAATGAGGGGCTGGCCCCGTGGCTTAGCGGTTAAGTGCGCACTCTCCGCTGCTGGTGGCCCGGGTTTGGATCCCGGGTGCGCACCGATGCACCGCTTCTCCAGCCATGCTGAGGCCGCGTCCCGCATACAGCAACTAGAAGGCTGTGCAACTATGACGTACAACTATCTACTGGGGCTTTGGGGGAAAAATAAATAAATAAAATTATTAAAATTCAAATGAGATTCTATTGAAGATTCAGATCTCAACACTGAAAGACTATCAGATAAAAGAAAACAATTAAATGTTGCTTCCAGCATTCTTCGTTACACACAATGGTCTATTCGGGCCAGAGTAGACGTCTTCAATGGGAAGTTGCCAAGGAGCATGGAGGAAGGCAAGACTGTCCTCCAAGATGCAGTCAGAGAGCTGGAGCAAATCGCAGCTTCTCCTAGCAGTCATATACGAAGGCTCTGCCTTTCAAAAATATCCGGAAATCCTATGGGGATTTCTTGCACATACTATTTATTTAGCAAGTCATCTGGTTTGTGAAGATGTACTTCTTTTTATTTGTCCCTAACTTAACACGTGAAAAGTTCTAAAGGGATTCCCATTGTTCTAACCTTTGGGAGTTTATGTTCACATCATCCAAATAGCAGGCGGGTTTCAACATTTTTATATAGCCTCCCTGAGCTCTTCAAGGCGAAGGAGTCAGGATTTTAGCAAGGTCTGACGTGACCATCACTTCACCCTTGTGGCCTTTTGGTCATCCCCTTCTACATTTCATTGTTTCTTTTCTAGCATGTGGAGACTCGAACCGGTACGTGGGATTCCAGATATTATGGAAATAAGAGGGTTGAATAAAGCTTTCTCAAGTTTCCCCTATAGTTTGCATTTGCCTTGGTAATGGTGTCCAAGAAATACACCACTGGCTTTATTGACTACACCTGTATACTGATCTGATATCCTTAAGAGATAAAGGATAAAAATAAAAATCCATTTCCTTAGGGCAGCATGTGTATGTGGGGTGTGGAGTACAAGAGTTAAGAATTCTTTGTAAGAGTGCTTGTAAAGAAGTTAGAAAAGAACGGTCTTTTCTACCTCTGTTGCCTGAGAAGCCCTGTTTTTATCTAATTCTATCCAAACAATGGAAGAATCTGAGACTTGGAAGAGAAGGCATAGATCTGCTGGCACCATCTTCCCTCTCTAACATTTCCGATATGGAACTTTCAGCCTAACCATGGCAAGCCTCAATATGATAGGGTGGGTCTGAGGTCTGTATTTAGACACCTTGAATGTCTCTGCCTTCTTATTAGGCTGAAATATGCCTTTTTCTAACTTCCATCTATTGATCCTAGTGCTTGATTCTCAACAAGCATAGAAGTCTAGCTATCAAAGGAAAAACACTTTTTGACATATTTACCAATAACTAACACAAACCTTTCAAACTCAAATTCAGTGCTTTAGGCTAAACATTCATGGTTCCTTAAAAAATTCTTCATGTAAGATGATTTTCAAATTTACCGTCTTGATTGCATTCCATTGGATACCCTCTGGTTTAACTGTGACTCTATTCAAGTGTGATATTTGTTTGGACATAGTATGTATTTAACACCCAAATGGCTCAAAAGAGTGCACCTGTGTTGTGTGGATACGATACTCCTATCAATGCAGTCTAAGATTTAAAACTATTATATTACATTTGGGGTCATGGTTGATTGATTTATGATCAAATAAACTCTGAACTTTTTCATAAAATTTCTCTTAAGCCATATTTTTCCAGTTTTTTACTTATAAAATGGATTTATAGTGGATGTAGAAATTTACATTTATCCCAATTTCATTTCATTTTATTGAATTAATTACATTTTAAAAATAGCAATTCTTAGTTAAAATTATGATCTATTTAAAAAATAGTGGAAATTTAGCGGACATTAGGATTTATTTATCTATTTCATGAAGTTATCATTTCTATATTATGTCAGTGTAAAATCTGATTTTTGTAGGTGACATAGGGACTTATACTTAGTTTGTGGTTCAGCTTCATAAAACTCATTTTTATATACTTAGTATCAACATTACTTGAATTCTTTTAGACTGTCAAAAATCTCAGAGTTACAACTTGAATCAACGCTTTAAGTGATTTAAAGTCATATGAAAATTTTCACAGAATTAGTATGCACAAATGACTTTAAACATAATATTTATTCATCTGAATAGTATTTATAAAAAAGACTTCAGCTGTTTCTGATTCTATGATTAGATTAGGCTAATCTGCAAACTGATTCTCTGACTAGATTAGGCTAATCTGTAATTTAATTTATGTCCTACTTTGCCCTATATCACTGCATTCCAAAAACCAAAACTTTCCATTAAAAAAGTAAAATAAAAATGATTGTGTTAAATGTATAGAAAATTGTTTCCTTAAAAAGTCTCAGTCAGTTAGTAGATTTTTTAAATCTACATCCATTTTAAAAAAATCTTATTGGATGTTTTACACGTGTGAAACTTTTATTGCTGATTGGATATAAAAAGTTTGAAACCCAAGTTTGATTCTTTTAGCCGACATAGACTCTAGCTATTATTCAGAGAATTCAATTTTCTAGGAAAATTTACCAGCATCCTGAAACCATTTCATGATTGAATGGCTGGTATATCATTCTTGATGGTTTTCTCTACAACCAATTCCACGAAACCAATGAAACTCTGTAACAAAATTAGTCTAAATATAAGTACACTCTTTCAGATGTAATAAGGAAACAAGAAACCAGTTTCCAGCTAAATTTCAATATTCTAGAGAATGTTCCTTGGAAAATAGTGCATACCAAGAATCATATTCTAAGAGGTACACCAAAACAACAACAACAAGGCTTTTGTTGGAGATAGTAGATTGTGTTGACCAGAGTCTGCATTGAGCATCAGTCTGCAGAACAACGAGCTGAGGGATGAGCCCTCCTATAGGACATCCCAATAGATGCTGCAGCAAAATCCTCATCAGCAGAGGGAATTGCCACAGTGTCTTCCAACCCAAAGTATCTTGAAAAGAACTATTGCCCTCCAAAGGTGCAGATGAAGCAAGGCCATAGGCAACCAAAACAACGTGTCAGCAGGTGAACATTTCTGTATCGTTCAGGACGTGTCCATTCTAGTATAATCATAGCATTTGCAGACACATGTCATTCCAGTGAAAAATGTACAGTTCTGTACAACTTTGTGTAATATGAGCATGCAGTAAAAGGTTAACCTTCCCCAGAGGGAGGCCTGACCTTTGCCCTCAGCTTTTGGGAGATAATATCAATTTTTTGGAAAAGTCCTGCATGATAAGAGTGTCTTTGTTTATGTGGGGGCCTTGGGCCACAACAGATAGTCTACACTAACAATATGATTTAGTGTGGGGGCTTTGAGCCAGCTTGACCACTGGAAGGGCTGGAGACTAAGGTCAGACATGCAGGCGATCAACTATGTCTGCATGACCCAGCTTCAATCAAAACTCGGAACATCAAGGCTGAGGGGAGCTTCCCTCATTGGCAATGCTTTGTGCATGTCGTCACACATCATTGCTGTGAGAGCTTAGCACTGTCCACGACTCCACTGAGAAAGAACCACTGAAAGCTCAGGCCTGGAACTCTCCTGGACTCTGCCCCATACGCCTGGTCTCTTGGCTGATTTTTATCTAAATCCTTTCACTGTCATAAACTGTAACTGTGAGTATAACGGTTTTAAATGAGTTCTGTGAGTCCTTACAGTGAATTGTCACACCTGCGGTGGTCTTGGGAACCTCCGAATTTGCAATTGGTGTCAGCAGTGAGGGTGGATTTGGGAACTCCCAAACTTTGCAGTGAGTAATAGATGTTGAAGAGTTATAGGTTTCACAGAGGACTTTTTGATATTTGTAAAATTGATTAGTCTGAAAAGGGACCTCAATTGTCTGAAAAGATTGTGTCAAAAACTTTCTCAACATCACGGGCTGGGCCTGTGACAGATATTCAGGCTTCAAAATTAATTGTGAACTTATTCTTTTCTGATTCTTCGAATAAATCCTGACGTCACAACCTACTGAAACTTATTTATTGTGGCCCTAGAGTACACTTTCTAAATCCTCGACTCTCAGGTTCTACTCTCTCTATTTTACTTGCTCTTCTTATTTTTATTTTCTGTATGATATTTATTTTCATGGACACAAACTTAATAAATATATTAAACAACTAGTGTTACTTGTTCTGTTTGATATTTCAGTAATAAAACAATTCGACATCCTTATTCTTCTGTATTTCTTTAATATCATTTCTGCAAAGGCTTATACATTCTTTGGGGAATATTACTTTGGCCATCTATGGGGGACTAATTAGAAATCCCTTGAGAAACTGCAGTCAGGTTTCCCGGAAGCTGTAGAGCATGGTGACATATATAAATAATTCTGCACCATATTTCATATTGGATACCAATTTTTCTCTATGTTCCTTTCAAAATGTTGTTTTGTTCCATAAGCCCTTTTAAAAATCTGGACCTTGGTTGCTTCAGAGATTTCTTTGCTTCCCAAGCTCCCTCAGTGACATTGTATGAGGCTTTCAAACTGACTAGCCAAAGATTCAACTTCAAAGGTGCAATTATAGGACATTTTTGTTTGATGGGGGACGTGAAAAGAAAAACATGAGGACAAGTTCCATGTCTTTCTTCCACCAGTGCATGAATCATTTTAAGCCATTAAACTGAATATATGGATTCTGTGAGAAAATAATTTCCACTCCCATTGTTGCTCTCAGGAGATTTCTTGTGGCTCTGAAGTTTGCTCTCGTTTGTAATTATGTAAAAAACTAGGTCTTTGGCTTCAGGGAATGCTACATTTCACTGAACTGATCTGGCTTTGCTTCATGCTCGTAGTGTATATAATTTCTGATTATATCCCAAGAAATTTTTTACTAAACCACAAATTTGGTGCTTACTTAGAATTCATGCAGCACCATTTGCAGTCTACTGTTCTTTCTTTTAGACATTATTTTTCAAAATGCACGAATAGGAGATTCTAAAAATAATTGGCCAAAAAATGAAAATATGTTGTCTTTTTTTCTACTCTGGCAATAAAGGGCCATTTATTGCTCTTCAACTTGTCACACATTCTCCTTCATTTTCCTGTAATTGATGTGGATGCTGGTTCGCTGATATTTAATTCTTGATTGGGAAAGAGAGCTGTGATGTCTTTCTAAAATTCACTCTTTCCTGGTACTCAGTGGGTCGGGAGAGTTGGGATAAAAGAGGAAATGGCACATCTTTGGGAGTATTTTTAAGAACTTTTAACTTCTGGCCTCTCATAAAAGGGCTCAACTGACCCGAAGAGGTATGAAATTAAGGAATCCAACTCTCTCCAGTAATATCAACCTCTCTATTACTGGAAAGCTGGCATAGGTTATATCTGTGATGCCCTAGTCCACTGTGAAAGTGACAAGTTGAGCTAAGGAATTGCTAAGATCCAATTTAGCGAGATGAGAGGAGAAAGACACTGGGGACAGAGGAGCTATCTCTGTTCTTTCTGTGGTTTTCTTGTATAACCTTGGCACCAAGTAGCTGAAGATCTGGCAGCTTCTTAGAAAGAGCCAAAAGAGCCTCCCTGAGAAATTCATATAATTTTGTTATTAAGTCTTGGCCTTGGAAAAAGACCCAAGGAAAAAAATCAAAGCAAAATATTCTAACTCTGTCGACTGTTATCTTCCTTCTCCCAAACTCGCCAGCATTTAGGATGCCCAGTCTAAAAGTCAGTAGGTAGGACACACCGCCATGTTTAACTTCTCTTATGATGAAAGTCTCTTTAAGTAACAAGAATACCCTTGGAAATATATCACATAGGGTGATTGCCTGTAAAGATTTATGAAACATAAAATATGCCATTCTAAACTGTGGCTATATTTTTAAACTATCTGCTTTCTAGCACTCAGATTTTGACTGCCATAAGAAATATTCCTACAGAAAAAACAGAACTGGAAAATCATCTGCTTTTCGAAGATATCTCCAGGAGATATTACCAGGAGTAGCTAGAGAGTAAGACTATCTAATTTTTCTTTTTAAACTAACATCAGAAATGTAGAAATGCCTTTCCTCTTTTCTATGAAAGTACAGAGCAGTCTGCCTCTCTATTGAAGCCCAATGCTCATTTCTCAGAATTTCCTAAATCACACCAGCCATTTTGCATTTTATCAGAACAATCTGTAGTCTGATTCTACCCCTTCATAAATGATATCTAAATGACGAGGCAGTAGAGAAATTGGTGTCTGATAATTCCTGCCTTACATTAGGAACCTTTTCCTCACTCCATGTCTCTTTGAAGAATTTCATCCTATCTTGGTCAGAAACGGCTAAGTACAGAGCTATATGTATGAGCACAGCAGTGATTTAAGCATTCAGAAATGTGTCTTCTAAGCCAGACTGGTGCTGAGGAGAAAAGAGTGTCAGGGAGTGGCAGAAGATGATCCTGGAGCTGGATGATGAGGTGGCAAAGTGGAATCTCCAAGCTGAAACAGGGTGTGTGGGTGTGTGCGTAAGTATGTGTTTGCTTAGGCATAGAAGGAAGGCATTCTCCTTTAAGGTCTCTCCTTCTGGGTATTCTCAGGAGACCATCTGGACCAGCTGGAAGATCTGGGAGATCTTTAATAGAGATAGAGTTGCAAGATATAACATTTGAGATACACTTATACTAAAAAATCATTCATTGTTTATCCAAAATTCAAATTTAACAGAATGTCCTGTATTTTTATTTGCTAAGTCTGGCAACCCTAAAAGAAGAGCACAGGGAATCCTGGCCTTGAGGTGGACAGGTGCAAACTCTGCTTTGGTCTGAGCTGAATCCTGGGTCTTTTTGTCTCAATGAGTTAACAGTATACTGATTATTAAAATATATTTGATATCAAGAGGGAAAAAAAAGTTAACTTTGCTATTACTTACAGATATTGCTGAACTACCAAAAAGAAAAAAAGAAATAAAAGTGCAATTTTGCTATGTAAGAATAATATACTTTTCATTCACGAGGAATGCCTCCCTTTAATTATTATTAACTATTTAAAATTTCATTTACCTGTACAAAATTAATTTTGTTTCTAGCTTTATTGGAAAGCAGGAACTTAAATTCCTGTGTTTGGTCTTCTGGGGTTTGGTCATCAGTCCACAATTTCAAAAATCTGGGAGGAATGCCCCTTCATGCAGGTATATCACTGGATTCATCTTTTATTTAATAAAGTTATCTTTTAATCAGTTTTGTGTCTCAAATTACACCAGAAGCTTTATGATGAGGAGAAATGTGTTGCCTCTTTAATAAGGGCCTGAAGGGGCTTAGTACAAGATGTGAGTCTCAAGGGCACTCCATACGTATTAATGCGTTTCCCCTTCAAGATCCAACAAAAGGAAGCACATAACAATCACTGTCAAATGGGTCATTCTATAGGGTGTGGCAGATTCAGAAGTCCATTTATAGCTTCCCATAAACATGGAACTATAACAGTATCTTTTATTCTTTTTCAGATTTAAACTATGAAGAAGTAGAAAAAGACTGGAATGTTAATTCATTTTGAAAGTAATAGAGACTTTTAATTGTTCAACACATTGCAGCTGAAGGTGTGATGGTGCTTAGTAAAAATGACAGGGGTACCATGTAGAACCGATGTCCCTGAGGATTTTTCTTACCTTCAAAGTATACTATATTAAACAGTCAAAATATTAGTTATTTGGTAATTATTTAGAAATGAAATGGGTTCAAATTTTTCTGTATTCTAGCCAATGGTCAATGCATAGTTCCAACAACCAAAAGAATGACATAGTTTCTGTCATACGCAGACTGAACAAATACTCATTTTCAGACTAGGAATGATAATCACTAGATTCACATTAAATAGGACTCTGTAATTTTTCTAACAAAAATACTAAAAATTTTTCTCAGCTAAGCTCTCCAGCTTTTATCAGGTTCATCATTGCCTTTTAATGAATAATAACATACTTGAATTTTTAACATTTTGTTAAAGTTTGATAGTCTTGACCATTCCATTGGGGACCTATCACCACTCAATACATTTTTTTAACTTTCATCAAAACTTTAGTAAATTGGCAGCATTTGACAGTTTGCCTCCCATCCTCGATCTATATCTATATATATTTTTTTCCAGTGAGGAAGATTAGCCCTGAGCTAACATCTGTTGCCAATCCTCCTCTTTTTGCTGAGGAAGATTGGGCCTGGGCTAACATCCATGTCCATCTTCCTCTACTTTACACATGGGACACCGCCACAGCATGGCTTGACAGGCAGTGCATAGGTCGGTGCCTGGGATCTGAATCTGTGAATCCCGGGCCACTGAAGCAGAGCACGTGAACTTAACCACTACACCACTGGGCCGGCCCCAGATCAATATTTTTTATGTGTAACATTTTTAATCAATGTGTAGGGTCATAGTTGAGCTAACACTTGATGGTCCCTCACAGTAGTAATACAAACATGACCTAAATAAAAGAATGAGTAACTCTTTTCCATTGAGTAATACTGTCATTATACAATTTTGTCTAATAATATGGAAGTCAAACATAAACATGATATTCAGAATTTTCAGTGTGGAAATTTTTATTAATTTCTGATGAGTGATAGTGGATTAGGAAGACAAAAAATTACAAATTTTAAGTTTTTTGACATTTGAACATTGGGAAAATTAAGACCATAAAGCATGTAATAATAAAAAAAATTATTTTTTATTTATGAACATTTTAGTTGAATAACACTATTATGTAACACATTCCTTGCATTTTTCACACATATTTTTTCATTCATCCAGAAACATCTGTTAACTAGAAAAACTATATGGTTTCACATTTTAAGGTAGTTTATCAAATTTTCTGAAAATAAAGAAGCTCTGAGTTTGGGGGACATAAATAATTAACACAAAGAACAAACATATATTTGTTCCTTGTTATTGCATTTCTCTGCATTGTTGTCTCCTTTCTCCATAAACTTCTACCTTATTGAGAATGATGTTTCAGAGCATTTGTGCTGAGATGTTATCTGTCACCAAAGATGAGTCATGGCAGCAGGGATGTTTTTCCTCCTCCTTGCCCCCAGCCCATCCCCAAACTGATGAGTTTTATGGATTTTGTGCCTGATGTTTACTTGTTTTTTTCTACTACCTGATGATGTGTCCTTAGACAAGCCCTCTGCTCTGTTTTTTGCTTTAAAGGAAGAAGATAAAAAAATCTAAATGCCATCTAAGAAATGTAAAGTCTTCATTGGCCAAAATTAACGGTATATTTTACATTGTTCTTCTTTAATATTATAGAATGTGAAATAACATACAAAGAATTTTCTTTGCAACTTCAAAATCGAACCTTGAAGAAAGACAACTAGCTTTCTATTGCTGTCTCCAAATAAACTGAATGACTTCTTACAATTAAAGAGCTCCTTAAGGTTGAGCTTCTGATTGTTCCTGTGGCTGGTCTGTCTCTCTAGCATGTAGCTAGTTACTCCATTCTACAATCATAATTAAGTTACTAGCCCTCTCCCTGTTCACCTCCATCCCATAAGCCCCATTTCCCATTCCTCTCTTCCTTTTCTGCTCATAGACCCTCTTTTTTTTTTTTTTATTTTTTCCCCCACAGCCCCAGTAGATAGTTGTATGTCATAGATGCACATCCTTCTAGTTGCTGTACGTGGGACGCGGCCTCAGCATGGCCAGAGAAGCGGTGCGTTGGTGCATGCCCGGGATCCGAACCCGGGCCACCAGCAGCGGAGCTCGAGCACTTAACCGCTAAGCCATGGGGCTGGCCCCATAGACCCTTCTTTACCCTAGGATCAGGAGCAAACATGGTAGGCAGAACACTTGAAGCTCATGTTAAACATGGAAATGGAAATACAGTCCTCCTTGTAGCTGATCCAGTCCTGTTTATTTGCCTCTGGACTCGCATCCAGTCTCCACCTTGTTTCTGACCCCAAGCCCTGACTTCTCAACCGGTTCTGACAAGTGAGTCATGCTGTTCTCTGTGCACCTTAACAACTGCGATCACACTACTCACTGGTGACAATCTGCTGCTTTTCGAATTTAAATTTGTTAGAAGTGGTTGTCCTTTCCCAATCCAGTAGGCAGATGTAGGTCTGCAAACAACTTTCACTTTGGTACATCAATTCTTCTATACTGGAATATTTTCTGAGATGTGGCCCTACTGGTCAGAGGCCAGTGAGCATAAGTGAGGCCATCTTGTTATGCTAAATGGCCCCAGCCCCTCCTCTGTGTGACCACTCGCTGCTCTGCATGTACTCTAAAAACTTCACATGCTTTCCTGATTTATGGCCTCCACTTATGCACGTACTCCCCTATAACTTGATGAATTAAAACATTGTTCTATGAGTTTCTCTCCAGGAACAGGCTGACCACAGGCAGGAAACACACCTAGAAATTTTCCATCACAACTGACAGAAGAATGGAACAACGTGACGCCTGGAGCCTGTCAAGCCTGGATACCAATATCCCTGGACCCTCTTCTCACTGCCCATTTTCCCTATACAACACCTCAAGATTCTGTAATTTTTGAAGATGGTTTTTTGAGACGTTAGTCTGCTGTCTTCCTGGTTATGCTGGCTAATTAAATTAAAACTTCCTTTCTCAATGTCTAACTCATGATTAATTGGCTCAGATTGAGGTGAGCAGAGCAAGCCCATTGCTCGGTAACATTAGCAAAATTTATGGGGGTCCCATTCTGTTTTTGGCAAGAGCACGAATTGTAAAAGCTACATAAGGAATTACAGAATTTCCTTGAATTTTATAGTTGGTATATATAGATTATGGAAATAACTGAACTTCTTTATTTACATGTTTTCACTAAATATTTTGTCTCTGCACGTTATCAACCTTCATTCAGTCTTGAGGAACACATTAGCCCCTAAGATTGTACCATTTTTTCTTTGAATCCCTAATCCATGCTGTTTTTATTGCATTAAAAGTGGAATCATAACATTATCTCCCTCTATCCACTCCTGAGCAGTGCTATATAATATAATTTAAAATTACAAAGAGCGTGCTCATCATTGAACTTTACATTCTGCCACAATAGAAACATTCTCAGGTGGTGTCCTAAGTTTGAAAATCCAATGACATCCACATTTATGTGAATATAGGCAATTTTGTATTCTTCCCACCAACCATATCCTAGTCAGGTCCCATAATGTTGAATTACGACAAGGAAGAAAGCAGAGAAAATTCTAAATAACAGTTGATACCAGATGGTGTTTATTTAAATAACACTGTCCTTATTTTTAGACAACGCTGAAACTATATCGTTGTCTCCTTAACTTAGTTCCAATTAAGTCACTCACCAAATACGTAAGTATATACACTACTGCGACTACATATGAAGCTCTAGCGTGTGGGGGCACAACTCACTTGTTATGTTTGAATTGGAGTGTTCTGTGTAAAGTCAGTTCATTCTTGGAAATTGCTTTCAGAAAAGCAGCTTCTTTTCTTTCCTTCCCTGTCTTATTTGAAACCAGTAACAGGACTCCGGGACTCTGAGTGGATGAGACTATTGGTCTCCATGCAAGATCCAGAGAATCTGTCCTTGATCCTGCTGCTCAGAAACATGTGGCTGCTCCACCTTGAAAGACTAATTGACCCCCTTTCGCTTCCCCCCTGCTAGCATCCTCCTGCTGATTGCCACTGAGGAGTCTATTTATTTACCTCCTAAGGGATTCATCAGGCTCTAAGTTTCTGACCCAGACCAAATTTCAAAAGAAGCACGTGGCTATTGACTACTGGACTGACATCTCATTCAGTCTGTCTCACAGATGAGCTGGACTTCCCAGGCTTTAAATATTCAAATTTAATTTCAGCTACTTGAGAGTGCCAGCGTCAGCAGGAGTGACAGGATGCCCCGTGGCATCCATAATTACCGTTGAATTTGAATGTATCCTCCAACACAGATTATGGAGGCTTTATTATGAGGATTGTTATGTTGCTGCTTCTCTTTCACATCGATGTTGAGAAAACAAAAAAAAGAGAGAAGGATCAGAAACTTTTTTCTATTGGGGAGTAACGGACTTGTATGAAAAGGACATAATCTGTGTGCTACTTCTTTCGTAGAATTGTTTTATTAGATAATACACTGGGTGGGTTATATTTTGACTCTTCAAAAGAAGCTGACTAAATCAAAGTTCTTCCACTTTTCCTGAGTCCCTCATTAGACTGGGAGATTTTTGAGCCACTATGTCATATGCAGATTTTTTTCCCCATACATCTGACACAGAGTAGACAATAGGGCTTGCTGAACGTACGAGTGAATGAGTATAAATGTCACATTCTTCTTCACACTTTCCCACCTAATCTGTGTTCCTAACTATTTACATGTATTATTTAAATCTAAAATTTGTTTAAAGTTAATACGTGTTTACTTTCTGGTGTTCATAAGAGAACTGGTAACTTACTAAAATCTAAACTTACTTTTGGAGACATTGATTCATACTGACTTCCACTAACAAATTAAAGGCCAACCTAATTTTTCCTAAGGGATTATAAGTAGTTCCATTCTAACTAGAAAAAATACAAAACTATGCTTAGTTTCAAAAACTTAATTTTGGTTTTGGTGTCAATTAGAGTCATCTTTTCCACACTTACTTATTAGTCAAATTATCCGGGGCCTCTGTAAACATTTAGATTTCCAGCTCATCTCCAGAGGGTCTCAGGTAGGGCCCAGAAATCTGTATTTCTTAACAAGCTCCCCATGGGTGTTATGATCAGACAATTTTGGTAACCACTGAATTAGAGTTCACTAAGATGTTACAGGATAGTTCTTGACAAATACGTGGCATTCACCTTTAAGGACCAGCAAAATCTTATTGGAAACAGGATTTTGGATTTTCTTTTACAGAAAATCCAGAGTAAAGCTGCACTTTTTTTGACTTACGCTTTCAAAAAACCTGGGTATTTCAGGGAGGAAAACAAAATAGAATATTACCATCTTGTTTTTTCCCCAAAGAAGAAAGGTCCCCTGGTGTGAATTCAGGTTTATTTAAACACCATGACAATTATGACTAATATATTGGATGGGAAAATCCATTTTCATTTCTAATTTTTCCATATAAGTATTCTTCCTGAAATTTATTATTGTTTTACTTTGGCTTATAACCTTAAAAATTAAATACTGAGAGTGTCTGTCAAATGTTGCAATTTTCCTGCTAACTGCAGTAAAAAACAGCTCCAAGAGTATAAAACAAATGTCACTTTCATGAGAGCAAAGGAACATTTGACTTTCAAATAAAAAAAGTATCTGCATCTGTGTTGTAGAGAACATAAAAGTTAGTGAAATGTTAGAAAATACTGTAGACTAGAAAGAGAAAAATAAGAATATAGGGATTGTAATGAGACAATATCATCACATGATCAATTACGAAAGATTTAATGTGCAATTTTGTCAAAAAATAAAATACTAACGTAAATTACAATTCTTATGAGAGCTCTGGGAGGGCAGTGAGAAACTGACATCTCAATGAAGAGAACAAGGCATCTATTTTTCTTCAATTGACTGTTGGTGAGCATGGACACACGCATACATATACCTATACATACACATTCATACATATATTTAGACACTCCTATGTACATATATAATTTTTCCTTGGCATTGCTTTCCTGAGGCTTAGTCAGTGACGACTAATAAAAAACAGAACGGGTATTCATACATTTTTAGAATTGCATTTACACCACTTACAGTAAACCTAGAAAATTGCTATTATTTTGAGATTGTTTTTCTGAAGCAATCTTGTTTATAGATGTACATCTGAATTCCACACCCACACTTCCAAAATCTATTAGAGCAAGCAGTCAATAAAAACAGAAGGACACAAAAAAAGAATTAGAAAACTTTGTTTGTAAATATTTCCTTTTGAACTGTGCCTATATAAGACATTTCACAGGCACATTTTCCCCTGAAACATTCAATTCATTTATTATACGTATTTGGATGTAAGCTTGTAGTTGAATTTGTACTTGTAAATATTGAAGACTTTTTCTCTTATGGAAAGTGACCATGGAAAACATGATGCAAATAATAATAAGAATCAATAGGAGATGGCTTATTTAACTTCAGAAAAATTAATTGCTAAGTTGTTCAGGGCCTCTTTAAAGAAGAAGAGCACATCTATAAAGGATATTTGAAATTATAGGTAAAACACCTAGTCATAATAGTCACAATAACAATAAAGCACAATAGTTATTTGTGTGTATATGTGTGTATATATATATATATATAAACATATATTTTGATCGGTATGTTGGTATATATTTTGATATATATGTAAAAAATGCCTATATTTCCAAGTGTTCAAAGAAATTATGCAAGATATTTTCTCATTTATTTTATAAAATTCCCTTCTTTGTAGGATTGGAGATGTTTACGCTCTGCAGTTCCTTCTTATATATAAAGTATTGCTTTATTATAATCGTAATTGCTGCATTCTCATGTACAGTTTATTGGTGTTTGTTATTTCCTTCAGTAATAAATAGTAAACTTATCTAAGGCTTTTCTTCATTATACTGAATTAGTTATAATATTAGAAACAAACTGGCTAAATTTAATTTTAAAACTACCAGTTTTACTGGCTGAGTTTAGCCAATTGTCCTGTTTATAATATTAAAATGGTTTAATTTTTCAGAAATTTTTACATTGCATAGATGACACTGTGACTTACTGTCTCACATGAGAATTCTGGCTTTCATCCTTTTCGCTGAATGTGTAAATTTACTCTCATAATTTTCCATCTTGCCTAGTGGAAGCCTATGTCTTTACAGTAAGGCTTATTTTGGGAATGTCAGAAACGTGTTATAATAAATGTGGCTCCTAAGTATGTGGATTTATAGCTATAATCTATTTTGCTTGTGCTTACGAGGTAAGTATCTGGGGCTCTACAACATTTGAAAGTAGACTCGATAAGTTTAAAATGTATATTACAAATCCTAAAGCAATCACTAAAATAAAAATAAAATGTTATAGCAAAAAAGTCAACAAAGGAAACAAATGAAATCATTAAAAAATTCAATTAATCCAACAGAAGGCAGAAAAACAGAAAAAAATGAAAGAAAAGATATGACAAATAGGAAATAAAGAGCAAGATGATAGATTTAAACCCAATTACATCAATATGCATATCAAATATAAATGGTCTAAATGCTCTAGTTAGAAAGCAGAGATAGTCAGATTGGTAAAAAGAAGCCCCAACCCTATGCTGCATGGAAGAAATGCATTTCAAATATAAAGTACAAATAGGTTTAAAGTAAAAGGATGGAAAAAACATATACCAACATAGCACTAATAAAAAGAAAGCTGGAGTACCTCTATTAATATGGCAAAGCAGATTCCACAGCAAAAAATATTACCGGGGATAAAGAGGTCATTTTCTAATGATAAAGTAGTTATTCGATCAAGAGGACATTACAATCCTAATTGTTTATGCATGTTTTAACAGAGTTTCAAAATACATCAAGTAAATACCTATATAACTGCAAGGAGAAATAGAGAAATCCACAATTATACTTGGAGATTTCCACATTGCTCTTTCTGTAATTGATAGTACAAGTAGATAGAAAATCAGTAAATAGAAAATCAGTAGACAGAAAACCTGAACAATACTATCAAGTAACTTGGCCAACTAGACACAAAAATTATACATACATTTCAGACTGAGATAATGAAATAAAATGCATTAATATGCAAATGTATGGTCTATTAATTAAGGGAAACAATTTTTAAAATTATTCATCTATAATCATTAAATCACATGCTTAATGTAAATGGAGACAAAGAAGTATTTCACCAGCACAACAGTTTAACCAAATTTTTCTTTACACTGTTTCCCTAAATTAATCTATATAAGACTTTCACTATTATAGATGTACTGGATAATGGAAGAAAATACTCCTTTACCTTAAAATTAATTTCAAAGCTGTATAATTTATGAAGTTCAAAAAACATCTTATGGACATATTTACATTATCTATGCAGCAGAATGCCTATCATAAAAGGTAAAAGAAACTGAAATAGTTATTTGCAATAAATTATGGCAGATATTTGTCCAAAGCTCAAAAAAAAATTTAAAGACAGTTTTACAAAATACCCAATATTCATTCAATCTAAGATGCCATTGATTATAAAACATGCTATTATTTTATGTTCTTCTAGAAAATAATGTGCTCCCAATTAAATTGTGACATTGTAAGACACACTGATTTCTGAGATGTTAAAATGTAAAATATGTATGTGTCCTGAGATGTTAAAGGTCAATAGGTATGGTTTTTATAAACTAAACCTAGAAACATGTCTCCGCTAAAATGAATTTTGTGTGAACTGAATTGAGACCCTGTTGATTCACTGAAATAGCCATTCCAGGCTTAGTATTTCTGGGAAAATTTATAAATTCTCTGCTTTGAATACTTGAAGAAAGAGAGACATTCCCAACTCTCGTTTGGTTAATAATACAATAACAGTAAGGGAATCAAAGGGTTACATAAAATAGAAAAACACATTATTAACTCAGAAATACTTAACATGTATGAAAGCGTGTTATATTTTCCCCCAAACTCTTGAACTAAGAGATGTTGTTTCTGCTGTTGTAGTCAGAAAGCTAGAGGTCTTTCCACAAAGACTCTAAGCAATGAATTAACTTCAATTTCATTAGTCCAACTGAGGTCATATTTTAACAACTGATCCAATTAGTGATTGATATTGTCCCTGAACATTTCCCTTCTCCAGGATCCCACAGAAATGCAGACCAGTAGATACTATGAAAAGATGTTCAAAATGGTAAGAACTTTTAGAAAAACAATTATAAATTATATGGTATAGAATTGTATGGTGCATTAATATATCTATTATTGTAATACTAAAACAGATTATACAGGTCAAAAAAAATTAAACAAATCTATGAATTAAAACACAATCAAGGAAACTAAGCAGAGAAACGTCCTATATTTTAATTTTGACAATCTAGTATAATAGTCAAAATTTGTTCATTTCTAAAATTCCTAATTGTCAAAATAATCTAGGAACTATAAAATGTTTAAAAATATTTTAGTTAACCTTTGAAATACTTTTCTCCAAAAAACATTTTTTTCTAATACCAGTAATGCATTTTAATAATAAAAATAATAGTAGCATGTGTTCAAACAATAACTGCTTATGTGAACTTTATGATAAACTATTCAAGCTTCTATTAGGTTTATAAAATACAAGACGAATTTTACTTAGTCAGATCTTAGATAATTGATACTATGGAAAATGTTATCAGTAAAGCAGTTTGTTTTTCTATGGGTTGCACTATTACCTTATCTGACTATAAGCTCCTTTACAGGGCTAGTCTTTAAAGCTTTTTATTTCACATATATTTTCCAGTGTATGTAGCCATTATTTTCAGTAGAGATGTATAAGCAGTTCATTCAATCACGCTTGGATACAATTTGATCCACCACTTCGGCGTGTTATAAACCACTGGGTGACTTACCTTGTCTTTTCTTTGTTTTTCATCCTGGTATACAGTCCAGTGTTCTCCATCATTGCTGTAAGCTAGTTTGTAGGAGCCCACGAACTGTACATGACCAAAATCTTTAGCTCCTTGGGTAATGATGCCGGTCACTTTGGTAGGGACCAGAAGATCCACCTAAAAAAATGGAAAAGACATAATTTAAATGCCACGATAGAGTCCATTACAAATTTGCAAGTCTCTTGAATTTAGGAGACTAAGAAATATGTATGCTAAAGCCAAAAATCTGTTGATTATTCGTATTTTGAAACTGACGACTGAGTCTATTATTGGCTTGTAATTTGGATTTGCCATTGGGTAAACTTAGTTTCAAACTTGAACAACCTTTTTGACCATTTTAAAATGAAACAGTGATCGTTTCAGTGGACCAAGCAATTTTATACTCCACTGGTTCATCCAGCTGTGCAGTTCTGTGTCACAGATAGTGCGGAACCGGCTATGTTGACCTCCTTGAGACCGATCATTGTTCTCCCAAGAGCTTGTGCTCAGAATTCAATTTGCTGACTTTATTGGTTGATTCAATAATATAAAAATAAAATTGTAGCTGTGTACATATCAGGAATAAAAATAGTATCAGACTTTTCATAATTCAACATTAAAGAAAAAAATCAACCCTGTTTCCATGAATTTTAATCAGTTCAGTAATATGTAATTGCATAATAGTAATCATTGTCCAATGAAAATCCTCTTTCAGAAAACTACAATCCTAAAAATGTTGAGGGAGAAGTCAAATATTCAAAAATGACAGAGGATTAAAATATGCGTTTGTGACTTGTGGGATCTGTGCTCATGATGTATTTCTTTCTGCAAAATACATACTTAAAGGGCATGAGACCTGTGGTGATTTAGTAAGCATTAAATTCATCAAAATGTAATTGAAACACAAAAGATAGGGATGATTTTCATCAAAGAATATACAACATTGAATAGTTTAGTATTCTTTCTCTTTGTTCTTTAATTCACGCATCTTTTCTAACATCTTATGTTGCTAATTTAAAAAATATATAGGAAACTTTGTTTTCCTTGTGGACAATTCTTATAAGACTTTTACCTTTTGTCTTATTAATGTTCCTTGATCTACAGCTTCCTCTCTCCTCCTACAATAACCACCTACTTCCTCCCACTTCCTATGACTAAGTGCCCTGTTACATCCTTGATCTTATCATCTTTAACTGTCATGATCCCATGTGTGAACTTGGTGGCTTTCAACCACTCTGTCCTTTTGTTTCTATTTCAGGTTCTCCATCCTGTGACATGTACATAGCCACAAATAGACAGCTGTGGGTCAGATACAGGTCATGAATGAGAAGAGAGAGCTAGGGAGAATGCATTGAATAGACAACATTTAGTGACGTAGATGCTCATCAACAAAGACATGAAAATAGTTCCCAATGTTTCACAGACTAGGAATATTTCTTAAAAAATTCACATGGGCTTTTTGCCCACTTTTTGAAACATTCTTTAATTAAAGACATTAGGCTCAAACTGGACAATGGATTAAGACAGAAAACTACTTTTACTGTTTTATTAAAACATTTTTGAAAGTTTATCAAAAACTATAAAATACTTTTGTTTTTGCTATTTTCCAAATGGGTATTATATTATCTAAAATATCTTGTGTGTCTAGCAGCAACAGAGGATGACAAAAATTATGACATCCTGGGAAGGAAACCGTTGCATAACTCACCCTATGCTAAGTGCTGTCTTGCATGTCCTCACTGAATCCTCTCAACAACACTGTACGGTAGCGTGTTGTCTCCACTTTAGAGATGAGGGAACAGATGCCTAACATAACATGATGTGTGGTCCAAAGATAAATGGTGAGTAAAAGGAGGACCCCAGACTCAAATCCATGTCTTTCTGATTCACAGTCTCACCATGTACATGGATTCTCACTCAGTGATCTCTTCCCATTCCCTGTGACAATTTCAGAAACTTCTAAAGAATCTCAAAGCTTTCTTACCACACTCATCAAACTTACAGCAACTCAAAGCCCCAAACAAAAAACACTCCTAGCTTTATAATACCAGGAGACCCCTGTCTTCTAACATGAATTTCCTCTCTGTTCTTCAGCTGGCTGAGCTGAAAAATATGGATTGCTTTTGCTGTCCTAAATCCAAATCTAATTGCGTAGAGACATCCAGGCATAGGCGCTGGTTTTCAAAGTGCTCTGAATGTTGCTAACACTTAATAAATAGAAGAAAAGAAAAAAATCTTACAGTACTCTGAGTCACTGCATTGCCGTAAAGGCTGTAAGCACACAGGGACTCAAACTGTCACCAAGCATATGAACACCTCCAGGGCTGGATTCTTCAATCCCTAAGTTTCTATAAGTCCTTAGCTAAGATGACGCAGTGAGGAGTCTTATAGCAGCTCTTTTTCTGTGCCATTTCTTAAAGTCAGTTGGGTTTCCTGCTGGGTGGAGATGTTTTCTCCGTAAGTTGTGTGTCTTGGCTCTTTCTAACAGATATGTTTTTCTCCCACTCTAACTGCTCCCCTTCTCCAGCTTTTTTTTTTTTGATCTAGAAATGTTTTTCTTTTTTGTTCCAGTAAAGTCAATTTCTCGACTTAAATAGTCAGCAATCTGTTTCAAGCTGGATTTTGTCCTAAAATTTGCTACATTAAACTTAGAATACCAGGCCTAAGCAAACCTCCTTTCAGTGTAAAAATAATCAGCATCCTCCCCTTAACACGAGATTGCTGCAACAGGGCACGTACAGAGCTCACTCTGAGACACACTCACAGACACGCAACCCTCGTGTTCAGCAGGCAAGATGATCTCAGAGATCTTGGAGCTTCCTCTGAACCTATGCTGACCCCTGGCCCAGGACCACTCTGCCCCCTTGTAGATCTTCTGAGGTAAAGCTGTACTGCAAACACGCTGGACAAAATGCCGTCGGCTGTTTTAGACCCTTGCCTCCCAAGGTTTGGCCCAAATAGAACAGGTTATTTAGGACACTGAGCTGGTCCACGGGTAGAGATTTGGCTTAGTACACTGCGCTTCATGTCTGGATCTGTATTAAATGTGCCTTACTTGTAATGGCCCCTCAATAAAGGTTTTGCTGGATTGAACTGGAACTACGTCCTAAGCATGTTGTATGGACAAGAACCAACCGATGGCTAAGGATGCTGCAATGTATCATAGCAGAAAATGCTAGCTGCCCTTCTCATTTCTCTACGTGGGATAACATTACTGGTCAATGAAACATGGTGTCACAGAGGTACCAACCAATTTTTACTGGGAAAGGCAACTAGTTAAAAATCCTCTCTGATCTTGAGGAACGTGACTGTGAGAGACAGCCTATGCTAGTGGAGCTGGATGGTCTGGGTTCCCAAACTGACTCTGCTTTTACTGGCTATATGCCTTGGGCAAGCTGCTTTATCCCTCTACATCTCAATTTCCTCATATGAAAAATGAGGATAATAGTCCTCTTAGGATTTTATGAAGATTAGATGAGTGTGTGAAACAATATGTAGAATATAGTAAGGGCTATAAAAGACTTTGATGACAATAAAACAATAAATAAATATGGGGGAAGAATCTAATATCAGTCTCAGAACACTTTATTAGAAGCATAAATATAGAAGTAGGGAAACGGGGTGGCAAGATTGTCCTAGAAGGAAATTCTAGGTCTTAGTATATTTTGGTCACCTTCTCAGGATGTGTACAAAGATAGTCATTTCATCTTTACTTAAAGGAGAGAAAATTTGAAGCAACTGAAATTTCCATTTATGGGTGAAACAGTTAACTAAAAATAATATGATTAATTTTGTGAAATGTTGCACATCCCCAAGTAAATATTAAGATTATATTACAATAGGGAAATGGTTCTAAAATAATACTAAAAGAGAAAATTAGATTCCAAATTATAGTGAGTGATTTATTTCCTTTTAATCATAAAAGTGAAGAAAGAGGGATATATAGACAGAGGCTTGAAAGAAATATAGGAAAACGTATTGCATGAGGGTTATGTAGGAATATAGCTTTTTTAATGTAAAATATCCTGTAACGTTTTAGTGAAGCATAGACATTTTTAAAGTGTCTAACTTAGAAATAACAGTGTAGAAAAACTAAGCGTTTGTTTGAGAGAAGTCAAGAGGAGCTGCATTTCAGACATCTGCACAGCACCCTGACAGATGGCTCCCTGGAAGGAGACAGGGCAGACTAGGAAAGTCAGCTGATTCTCATGGAGATGTTCATAAAGCGGTGAGAAAGGGAGAAAGTGATACAGATAAATAAGTATGCCAGCAAAGCGAACAAAAAGACCAAAGAGATTTATCACAGAAATATGCCACTCAGCTGCATCTAAAATACTCTAGTTTTTGCCTTAATGTTATATCAGTTATTTTCGACAACCTATTATATAACTTCATGCAGCTTTGAAAAATTAATTCATTAAACAAAAATAACATTGAAGCTAATATAACAATCTAGTATTTAAAAATTAAATTATAGACAAAATATTTAGACAACATTTTGGTTTCAATAAAGAATTTTTTACCTTAACATTACATGAAACAATTATATATAATCCTGGCTACATTTAAGGCACATAATTCATTGTACTTGGCATTTGAACAATATTGTTGGTTATCAGATGTTGGTTATACTTTTAGTTCATATTTGCAGGCCAACTAGTTAATGTGATCAACTTATTACGAAATATTATCCAGCTTCTGTATCTGATATGATCTAGTAGCTCTAAAGTTACAGGTTCACAATCCTTAAAATACTATGGAGGCCTGATAATATACTCTTTATTGAGCATCATTACTGCATTCCTCCCTTTACTAAAAAAGTTTTAATTTCCAATAATATTTTAAACCATTTAATATAGTAACTGCTTTTTCCAGTTCGAATTTTAAAACTATGAACACTAATACAAGAAAAAAATACCATAAAATAACTTTTCAAAGGATAGAGGGAAGTTTCTGTTTTATTGGCGTTTTATAGTGTGCCTTTCACAGGTAAAACCACATATATCACATGTATGGCGCCATAAACGAGCTTTCTAAGCTCAGGTGATCATTCCGGAGTGTGTTTTGTGGACACCTGGCGTATCGTAGATATTCCAAATATCCAAGCATCATCCGCCTTGGATTCAAAATTGAGATAATTTCGTACTTAACAATTACCTGCAATTATAACCTGAATAATACTATATGTCCACCTGAACTGCACCCCATGATTGAGGTCAGTTCATGACTATTAACTTCTTAAAAGAGTTTATTTAGAATCGTGTAAGTAATTCAACTGCATGTTTTAACTGAGCGTGGGAGAAAGCGTGGTAACTATGAACATATTTTACCTAATATTTTTATTTTAATAATCTTTCTCATTACAAAAGTAATCCATGCTTTGAAGAAAAATTGAGAAATATAAAGAAAGATTAAAAAACAAGTCTGTCTCACCATGAGATATAATCAATGCTTTTTATCCCCCCAAACGTGGATTTTTCAGACAAGTTTGTTGTACTTGGCATTTGAACAATATTATTGGTTACCAGGTGTTAGCTGCAACTGTAGTCCATACTTGCAGGTCAATTAGTTTAGTCTTCTTTTTCTTAATATTTCACTAGTAATTCTCTATGTCAATAAACTATTTTTAAGAATTTTTTTGTCCTAACATGCCATTTTAAGGATTTACCATAATCGTTTATTGACTATAAAACATTTACTCCTCCCTGTACCCTTAATTTTTTCTATTAAAATTAATACTTTCACTTTGTAGTGTATACATATGTTGAATTATAATGTTGTACACCTGAAACTTATATAATGTTATACACCAATTACACCTCAATTAAAAATTAAATTAATATTCTCGTAAAATCCTAGTCCTTACATTTGGCCACATATCTCATTTACTTAGGACAAATTCATAGAACTAAGGTTATTTGGTCAAATATTGGTATTCTATTCCACGTTGCCAGGTTTGTATTACGGGACAAGTGGGTGTGATGGGACATTGGGAGGCGGAGCACTGGCCACAGCATGCGGTTTCTGGTGGTATTCAAGTGATCGCGGGCCCTCTAGTCCACAGGGCAGTCTCTGGGTGCTGGCCACTGCTGTTCTGCTTCAGATGTTGGAATCCCCTCACTATAGATACTGGGGACTCTGTCCAGAGCCTGGCAAGTCCCCGACTGGCACGTATTTACATGCACACTTCATGGATGATGGGAAGAGGATCAAAAGCTGCAGAGTCACAATTTGGAAGTTGAATGAGTTAAAATGTCAGTGATTTCCTCACAAGCTCAACATAGGAACACTTAAAAAAAGGTCTGCTTTCTGAGCTCCAGAGAAGCCCTCCAGATGTAGCTCTGGAAAACGTTTGGGAAAATTCAGCCAGGCTTCACTAAAACTCTATGTGTAAAAGTAGTTCTAAATCGAAGTCCACCTATCAAAATTTTCTCATTAAATCTCAAAGAAGTGAAAAGATGAAAACAACCAAAATTATGAACACATTAGGAGTTAATAAAATACTATCATAAAGATTGAATCTAGTGCCCTTGTGTTAATTTACTTCAATCATGATATATAAAGAGAAAACTTGATTTTATTTTCTTTTTTAATGAGCAGATCTTGGTAACATTCTATATAAATTTTAATTTTTTGAATTGTTTTGAAAAGTTATTCTCAAACAGTATAGTTACAAGTAACTAAAACTGACATCAAGTTAACAGGTAAGCTCTTACCCAATTTCTCCAAATTCTATGCCAGAAAGAATAAAATGTGTTTGAAGAAAAATATAAAACTTAGAATCTTAGGGAGAAGAATCTTATTTTTCTCGTTGGGTTATCGGTCTTATCAAAAATAAGATCACCTTGGGAGCGTAGAATTAACATATCCCTTTTATTTACCTTTCAAGCCTGATTTTGATTAGGCTGAGAACTTTGATTTATTCCATAAATAAAAATTCAGGGCGGTGCCAATTGAATTAGTCTGTAATTGATAGGGTCATTATTAATTGGTTAACAGAAACTTAATCCAAGTCTTAGATCAAAGAGCATGATGATATCCAATAAATATTATTCAGATACTTTAATTACAGCAATGCCAAAGCCCAAATGAAGTAGAAAACAAAGAAAACTACCGGTAAATGATTTGCATGTAATTTAGAAAACAATAACAGAGTTTTTAAGTAGGAATTGAAATTGTTTGTTATTTAGAGGTTTTTGGTAGCACAGTGACAGGAGAGCATAGGTAAAAATTGTGCCACTATTTTCTATAAAGCTAAAGATTCATTGAACAGGTGATCAAACTTGTATGCACTTCAGTAGCCAGAATTTGGTTGATGGTTCACTTGAAAAAGCTATTTGAATATATATGTTTGACAACTACTTTACTGAATGTAATTTTATCAAAGGCATTTGTATTCTGTATAACCATTATATATTTTAGAGATTGACATTTACAAACACAAAACTTCTATATATAAGTATGTGTTAAAATGTGTATTTACATAAATCTTCTTGTTCTGTGACAAATAAATAAAAATGAGAACTCTGAAAATAAAACACCCACAGAGTAAAGTTACTGCAATGGCAAATCACATTGCATGGCTTAAATATTAGGAGGCCCTCAAAAGGTAGAAAAGGTGACAGAACACACAACATATTTTTATACACCGTGCTTGCTGGAGGAGCTATGCATTTTATGTTGATATAAAACTGTCATTCTCACAATTCGTAAGTCATCCATAGAGTCCTGTACATCATTTTGTTTCATGAGACCATGCAAGCCTTAATTCTAGATTTTTCAGTCTTAACTGGATCTGTGCGCATTATATGGAGACAGATTTTTGGGCTAAAACAACGACAATGCAAAGAAACCTAGATGTAACTTCTTCCTCCTTGTCCTTACAAAAGGAAGTGGAAAGGGGCAGGCTCTCTTGGGAATCAGGCATGAGGTAAATGCTTCAAATTGCTTTGGGAAACGTACCATCAATGTCAACAGTTGAAAAACAGCCCAGGTCTGTACCTTGCTCTGAAGTGACTGGAAGGGGAAAGAAAGGGAGATGGCTCAGCAGGAAGAGAAATGCCTGTGGGTTACAGGGTTAAGAACCACTGACACAGAAAGTGGACTGCCCTAAAGGGCGACTTTTTAAAAAAAATCTTGTCCAGAGGACAGAGTATACATATAGTATGGATAAAAAGGATACAAATTATTTCCATTCCAACGCATGGTCAGTAACACTGTCAGCATTTTATTTGTGTAAGAAGGACAAGCCAGGCTCCAGTGGGCTCTGGCAGGGCTGTTGAGTTCATCACTTGTCCAGTCACCACAAATTATGATTGTCATCATAGAGAATCTCATTAAAAACCATGGTTATAGATTTCCTCATTGAATACCCATAAAATCAACATGTTTTATTTATTTATATGAATTTATTTATGGTATAAATATCTTATCTATATTTCTTCCGCTGTTATTGATGCTAATTTCCATTTGTTTTGCTCTCAAGTGGAAGTAAGGAGCAGCTGTTGTGTGCTTGAAACTCCAGTCTCATCAAGCTTTTCCTTTAGGTCCCGATATTTACTTCCCATTTATTCTCTTTAATATAATGTCCAAGGTCTTTTGAGCTTATTAAGCTGCATAATATAAAACTGGGTGGTGGATAAAAAAATCTGCTACCTAATGAATATATTTTAATTAAGTTCCATAGAACAATATGGCCTGCATATATCTCTAAGGAAGCCCCAAATAGGTATATGCCTAACAGTTACAATATTACGGCTTGAATATAGGGTATATCACTTTCATAAAATATGTTCTTTTTGACTGCTTGTAAACAATAAGATGCTCATACTTTCCTTCTTTTGAGAAGTGGCACTATATTTGAGGGACTCTTGTATGTATGTTTGACTCATAACAAGGGCTCATTTCTTTGTGCAATCAGCTCCAAACAATCTCATATTTTTAAAATCACATTCTTTAATTCTAAAACTATTCATGCACTATATTTTCTATTACTGTAAAATAGCTCATAAACCATAGTCTTAAATTAGGTATGGAATTAATAAATCACTTGGAACAAACTCATTATATTAAACTTATTTAATTTTTTTGCACATGTTTTCAGTATTTTAAAAACTCCCCAAGCTATAGCTCGCTTCACTGAAGGCTCACTTATAGATTTAAATGAAGAATTTCACGAGATACCCTTAATGGTTGAACACCTTTGCAATAACTGTCTTTGATATTCCACCTGAGACTTCAGGCACAAAGCTGCTGACATTTAAATATAATTTGCAAAAAAAATCAGAAGTGAAACAAATAGAAAATAGAGGTATAATTCCTTTTTATTTGATATTATAAGCACTTAAAGACCCTGAAATCCAAAAGTATTTTACTGAAATTCAAACAATGATTTAAAGGAAAGAAGAATCATGTAGAAACTATTGTATAGAATAACACTAAAAGTAAAATTTCACAAAATTACTTACAATGGAACCAGTCAGCAAGGAAATATAAAAACACAAACAAAAATTTAAAAAAATATTCATCTTTATAAACAATTCACAAGATTTGTCTCTTGATCTTGTGACTTGTTGTGCCTAAAGTGGTTATTTTGACATGTCTTTCCTATCACAGAGAAATTTGATGTATTTCAAGAAATGCTGAAATATCTATTAGTTTAAGAATCAGAATATAAGCTTTGACATCTCTATGTTAAACAGAATCACTATTGGCTCAACACAACGACTTTTCAGTCTCCCTCCAGGGAGAGGGGCACTCAGGTCAGAGGTCACACCTACAATTTACTACCTTTTTAGCATCCTGTTTTCTGCAAAAACGTGCTTTTGTAATGCATTGCCTCCTACTCTTTTGTAGAGTAGCGCTTTCTTTAAAAAGTAACAGCAATGACATAAACTGTCATGTAGAGATTATGCTTTAGGAACCAGAAATATCACTGTTGCTGGGGAGATTGAAAGATAAACTGTGAAGAATAATTCTGAAATAACATATTCTTTTTGAAAACTTTCGGGTCACAACTACTAATGTGGCTGTATTTTCAAGATGGAAACAATAATTAAAAATAATCCAACAACGAAAACCCAGACATTAAAAGAATATGTCTAACATTTCTGCACTGAGAATGCTTTTTAATACAGCTTTTTTGTACATATATTTTATTAGATTAAGACTTTCTCTTCTATTATTAATTTGCTGCAGAATTTTAAAATCATGAATGTGAATTTTATCAAATTTTACGTCTGTTTATATTGAGATGATCGTGCACAACGAGCATAACAAATAGCCACAAAACCAACACCTAACCAACCTGAGAACCGTAACATCGACAATACCTATGTGCACATCTTCCACTGTCTTCCTGCTTCTCCCAACCAAGGTTACCCAATGGTACATTTTTCATTATTTCCTTGCTTAGTTTTATTACATATGAATGGACTCTGGATAATATTTAGTTTTAAGTTGTTTTTAAAATTTATAAAAAGTGTTAGATAGTAATCTTCTGGGACTTGCTTTTTTCACTCAATATATTACTGAGATTTATCTATATGTATGTTTATAGTTATAAAGTATATTTATTTTGACTGCTGTGTAATATTCCATGTGTGCATATAAGACAATACATTTACCTATTCTACTGTCATGAGTATTTGATGATTTCCAGTTTTTGGTTTTTAAAATCAATGCTATGAACCTTCTTGTACTTATCTCCTGGTATACACGCTCAAAATTTTTTTGTGTGATTATGTACCCAAGAGCGGAATTTTTTGGTTGTAGAGTACGGGAATGTGCAATTTTATAAGATAAGGCCAAACAATTTCCAAACTGATTTTACCAATTTACATTCCTATCAGCAAGATATATACATTCTTCATCTTTAATTTCCTATCTTGGTGATTAACATTAGTAGATTTTTTTAAGTGTTGTTTTTTTAAGTTTGAATATCTTATGCATTCCTGGGATAAATTCTTCTTTATTAGTAAGTCTATTTAAATGTTGATGGATTCCATTTACTAATATTCCATTTAAGACTCTTGCATCTCTGTTCACAAGTGAGATTCTAAATCATCTTCTTTTCTTATACTTTTGCCCAGTTTGGGTACCAGGAAACCATGGTTTCATAAAAGAATTTCGGAAGTCTTCTTCTCTTAGTCTTCTGTGGAACAGTGTAACACAGAGAGTACAGGTTTTTTTAAAAGCTGTAAAGTCTGACTTGAAGAGTTTAACGATGGTAGGTCTATTCAGGGTTTTTTTCTTTTCTTTCTCTCTCTCTTTTTTTATGTGATGTTTCCTGACCATACAGATTTCTATTTTTCTTTGAGTAAATACATTTTGGTAATGTATCTTTTCCTATAAACACAAATAAATATATATATATAAACATACATAACATACATATATGAAGTAAATATAGGATGACATTAACTTTTGTTAAATTTGGGTATTACATTGTCCTCTGCACATGACTAAAATATTCTATAATTGAAAAAAGTGCAGTATATTATGAACCCCTGGGGAAGGACTTAAATAATCTCTGTATTTGGTTTTGTTTCTTAAGAAGTATGTGGGGGTGAGGGAGAAGGTAGCATCTTTTACGATATCTGTCTAATTTTTTCTAATCATACTGATACTATGTATTTAGTTTTGCAATATAACCCCAAAACTCATTCAATCTTAGAATGAAAAGTAACATAATTAGGCCACATCTGAATGTTTTTAAAGTTCTGCTTGCCCACAATATTATAACTCTAGGCCTAACAAAAGCTAGTGTACTTAAGTGTTTACAATCAAAGCTTTTTACTTTATTTTTCGGCATTTCACAGACTTCTTTTTATTACTGCAGCCATATTACTAACATTGAGCTAAAGAAAGACTTTCATCTGTTAGCTGAATTTGTTTTGTGTAACCTATTTTTATATTCCTGCATTTTTGCTGCCTTTGGCATAAAATAACTATGTCAAAATCATGTAAACAAGAAATAACAATGAAATCTGCAATATTTCATAAATTATATTACAAAATTAGGTTTTCCATAATAGACAGATAGGTACAGAAACTAAGTTATCTTCCATAAGTTTTATCATTTTCTTATTACAAGTTTTACAAAAACAAAAATCTAACTCACACACTCTAAAGATTTTTTTGAAAGCCATGCACAACAGTAGCAAAATTTAATGAAAGTAGTTAAAACATATTTACTGCCTTCCCAACACGTTCTGCCACCCCCTCTGACCTTCTCGCGTATCGCTTGATGCCTGATACAGATCTAGATGCTCAACAAATTGTACTCTGTTTTTGTTTTCTCATTTCTGAATGGGACGAAAATTAATATGCCAACTAATACATCAAAATTAATATATCCACATTTGATATTCATCCAAAACTCAAATGTAAAGGGCTCTATGCCTTTTTTTCCAACTCTCATTCTATGCTCTCTCTAGCATCTCTCTCCATTACAGTACGTATCACCATGTGTTTGCAGGAATCCGTTTATGAATGTCTGTCCTCTGTTAGACTTTGAGCTTCTTGAGTCTCCAATCATGTTTTGGCCATCTTTGTATTTTCCAAGTTCATCACAAGGTCTGCATATGTTAGGCATCCAGAAACATGCTTATCAGACAGGTGGACAGATTAGATGGAAAGAGATTTGGTCAGGAATGTAGATTATGGTTTGTTTTCAAAATACAGCAGGGCCATCTCTTTTTCATGGGTAAACAGCAAGGGAAAATGATGTGTAAACATCTAAAGAGATGTTTGAGTGAAGAAAAAGATTTTCCTGAGAGGGAAGTTTTAAGGTGGAGTTTTAAGAATTTCGTGTTTACATACTGCATAGCACTGTGAATTTCGCAGCATTGTGCAGTGTAAACTTTGGCACGCGGAGATTAAAGTTAGTGAGAATGACTTGAATGCTTTGTCAGTAGTAAGGCAGAATGAGGTAAAGGTCCCGTGATTCAAAGAGCGGTAATGAGGACGGAAAACCCAGGCACAATCTGACAGGTGAAAGGACAGGGCCTTTCTTTTTTACACTGTTCATTCAATTGAATGGGAGCTTAAATCAAGATAAAGAGCGCTGAACTAACAGCAAGGATAGCCCTCAAGAATAAGAGTGGGTTAACACGTCTTGGTCAGAAATGGGTAGAGAAGAAGCTGGGGACAAGCAGAGAAAGCTAATAGAAGATTGTAAGTTCCAGAATCAGGAGAGTACGGGAAGCAGCATGGCTTGGACGCTCTTGCTAAGGCGAGAAAGGTAGACTATGCAAATCTAAACTCAACATTGGCTGAAGAGGCCAGACCAGAGGAATGGCAGGCATAGGAGCAAGGAAAAGAGGCTACGTCAGGTCAGTTGGTCTTGGAAGACAAGATGTTAAGGTTGGCTGGTGCAACTTAAGAGAGCCAAGAGTGACAAAAGACAGGAGAGCTACTGCAGAAAGTGGCAGATCTCAGAGAAGTCCAGCAAAAAACCCTGCATAGAAAGTTGAGTGAAAAAGAGCGTGTCAAATGGGGACTGCAAGGGGTTTTGGAGATGTCTGGCAGAACACAACAGGTGAAGTTCCAAGCACATAGACACTCTGTACCATGGAGCAGAGATATGGGCATGTCCCCTCAGTGGTTGGATTCTCTTCTCAGGGAAGACGAGTGAGGCCAAATTTGGGAAGGGATGGGATATCGTGCAGGGAATTGACTGGGAGACTAAACAGGCTGTGGTCCAAAGCTGCATATGGCAACAGACAGGAACAGAAGCCATTCTAACAATGCCTGACCCTGAGTCCCTATGACAGGGCTTGACATGTTCACTGTCTTGGAACAAGATTAACTCCAAAGTTTGAGACTCTTGGAGATGAATCTGCCAAGTACAGACGAGGTGCTCTCAATCGTGGGGGCTGGCGGTACACAGAAGTAAGAAGCCAGAGAGGTCATTACGCTGATGAATTCCAGCCAGATCACTGAAGAGCTGAGGTCCTGAAAAGTGCTGCACTGGATGTCATCCGCTCCTCCACCTGTCCCTGGGATAAAATGCAACCGTTCACAGCCAGACGGTGTCTGCCTACAACAGACAGGCCACGATGAAAGAGAGGGTGAAGTAGGGCTTACTGCATGGGTAATACATCACAGCACTAAGCAAGGATCCCTCTGTCTCTCACATACACACACACACTCAACAAGCATAGTATGGTTTCCACAATTTTAAAATTCCCTTGATTTGCTCCTCAAGCATTCCCTTGATTCTCTCCTCTTCTACTCCAGACTAAGTAAAGGGAAGAACATAGGGGATTGGAGGAGGCTCTTTCTGCTTGATGTCTGTAGATTCTTTTTCCTGGTAATTGTGTGCTATATCCCCTTGCATGCTGATTACTCCAGGGAAAAATAATCAGAAATAAATATAATTAAAATCTCTCATAATCAATAGAGCACGTTGCACTAGTTCTTGTTCTGGCATAATGATTTTTATAGTTTAACAAGTCTTGGTATGGCATACCTGCTGGTAAAAATGTAAGGTATTTTTTTGGTTGAACAAAATATTCTTTAAAGACTCTCATTTTTTTATTCACTGCTGGTTGTGAATATGAAGTGTGGGTTTTTAGTGACAGGATTTAATTGGATTTAATTGTAGTGTCTGCATATTGGTACAGTGCCCAGAAAGCTTTGGGAAATGGATGATTTTTGTATACCAAAGTAATAAATAAGGGCCATACACCTTCTGCTCTAAAATTTCTTGCTTATTCTTGTTCCTGAAATAAATTTTTGGTTACAAGAGGGAAAAAACCCTACCTTTTTAAAGTAGGTAAATTGGCCTTGATTTTACGTGTGCCTGAACTCTCTCCGTTGTTCTATGGATTTTACCTGTCTAGTGCTAGGTAAAATTATTTTTAAATTTCTTACTTTAAAATTCAGTAAATTAATTCATACAATTTTGAATCTGCTTTTCATAGCTGTATGAATAGGTTTGTATTGTTATTTTAAGTACTAAGATGTGACTTGTTTTGGGTCACCTTGATGTTGGAATTGATGCATTTTTTGATTTTTAGGGTCAACTAAGGTTTACAGTGAAACATAAAATTTCATATTAAAAAAGTGGAGGGTTGCAATGCAGAACATGAAAATAAAACCTGGAAACAAGATTAACGCTTACTGAGAAAAATGAAGGAAAGGCTAAGTACTCTGATTTACAAATGAGCATGCAAATGTTCAGCATCACTTCCTTTGATCTAACAAATAAAAAGGATATAATTAGAAAACTTCTTCAACAATAAAAAATAAAACAAGCAGTTGTATAAAAGAGTTCAGTCGTCAAGTACTCCCCAATACTTGCAAAGATTTTTATATTTTTATGTATTGGTAAAATTCCAAATAACCAAGGCATGGTTTCTATGACAAGGTTTCTTCCATCAGATGCTTTATGATGCAGAACTAAAACTAGACGATATGGATTTAAATCTTGAATCTGCTGTACATTAACCTGGTGACCTTAAGTTAATTAACCTCCCTGAACCTCACTTGTAAAACGAGAGGCAGAGTTTAGATTTTTGAGGTTCCTTTCCATCTGAAAATCCCTGATTCCCTATGCTACATGTCAATCAATAGTAACTGCCTCTGTTAAATTTCCTTTTATACTCTATTTATCCAAGCATCAATCCAATATTTATTGAGTGCCTGCTACATGCTAGGCCCCCAGGTTGCTGAAATCCTCTTGTAGGGCTCTGGTGTCGTGGGAAAAGCAGACCCAGGTACACAGATGACAGCACAGAGGTGTGGGCCCCTTGAGGCCCAGAAACAAAGTCCTGCAGGGTGTGGAGAGCCAGCAGAGCCCAGGGGAGCCGGAATGTTGAAGAACTGGTAGGAGTTGGGGAGTGAAGAAAGAAAGGAAGGGCATTCCAGACCAGGAGAAGCGCACCTGCAAATGTACAGGATCTTGAAAGAGCTTTCTGAGTTGGGAGAAGGAGAGGAATTTCCTCATGGCTAGAATATAGGGCCAAAGAATTGGAGGAGAAGGAGACTGGAATGAAAGGTTTGAAGTAACTTGTGAAGGGCCTTGCTTAGTCACTACCCATAATCAGTAAACGAAGAAATTTACAGTCTAACGAATTTAGATGTTAACTTAAATGTGTTATTTTAAAAGTAAAGGTAATCAGGTTTTCACCATGTACTCCACTTGAACAAATCCTTTAACCTTTCTGGATTTTGGGTTCTTTGTAAAATGCAATCATTAGGCTTGCCTAGGCCCACCCTTCAACACTATGTTACTGTTTTCCAATCTTCTTATGTTTATCTCTAAATTTGGGCAGTCCCTAGCTATCAATTTTTGTATAGACCATCCCATTTGCAAATGGCTTGGTTTCTTCTTGTTTCATTCTCAAATAACATAAAATTAGCAATATATAATTTGTGAGTCCAGTGTGCATTTCAGTAACATTTTATGCCTTTTTAAAAAGTAGCATGTATTCATACACTATGATGTAAATTTAAATCTTTTGACTTAGACTACCAAATAGTATTCTATCTTTAATTTCTGGTGATATTACTATGCTGACTTTTTAATGTATACTGTTTGTCAAAATAGGTAGCCAATTTTTCGCCAAGGGAGAAATTTCCTACATCTCCTTTTAGGGGTGCTAGGAAAAAGCAGTAGCTAAAAATCAATTTTCCATTTCTGAAAAGTGCAGATCCTCTGTGTATCTGCGACTTATATTTCAAAGTGTTTGCTTCTCACAGCTTAATCTTTTCAATGGTCACTGCGACTCTGCCTCATTATCCATATATATATCCAGTCTATGCAAACTCATCGCTGTGTCTAAACTCCGCATTTTTGTTAGAGTCTCTGAGGAGGAATAATTACAAATTCAACAAAGAGTCTGAAAAGGGTACTGTAACAAAGTCTATTTCATATTTCTTTTGGTTAAAAAAATTTGTTTTACATCTGTGAAAAAAATTTGTTTTACAGATGAACATATATATTCCCTGATATTTATATATCATAGGGTTTATTATATATAATATATTTAGTAACTATATATCTTATACATATAGTTTATTAAGAAAAATCTCAAATAACATTTGTCATAATATAAATCAATGTCTACTAGAAATCAAACTGGAACACAGTGAACATGTCCAGAACTCTCTTAGATACAATATGGTCTACTGACTACACAGGATACACTTTTCTGCAACTTGCTTTTTCCCACTGAAAATGACCCTCCTTGTTTTATATTACCATTTCAAATCCACATGAAAACTGATCAGAAAGGTATCTTTGTAAGCTCTTTCCCATATTTGAGGAGAAAAGTAACTCGGCAGCATTAAGGCAGCCAAAATCAACACATTTGTGTGTTGACATTTCAAGTGACTTATGAGCTTATCAGACTGCTCCATTAAATAACGCATAATTACCAAAGAGCTAATCATATTTTTCTAACTCAGGTAACTTCTTTTTTAAAGGAGAATGAAATTCAGTCAGTTTTGTATTTATTAAATTTAAATATATTTTCCTTTGAAATTTTAAAAAATGATCAATTTCAACTGTGCTCCCATCAAAGCAAGAGGAAAACAGCCCTTCTTTAACGTTTCCCTCTGGATTTGGTGTTTGTCCCATTTTGTACAGAGCTCGTCTGTTCTAGCCGGAGAGTGTGTGGAAGAGCCCTCTCTGTACAGCTGGCAGCCTGGAGTCAGCAGGACCTCAGTCGTTTTTTGTCTGTACACCCCTGGAAAATCGGGTATCCTTTCCGAGACTGTTTCCTCTCCTATAAAGTGAAATTCATAGCAACTGTCCCCGACCTCCTTATATTATTGTTCTCAGGGTCAAATGAGATATGAAAACATCTCTGCAAAGGTCAAATGCTATAGCAAGGTATATTTTAAAATAATCTTCTTTTATATTTAGACAAAAACATGTTTGTTCCTAAAGAGTAATATAAGCTAAATTTCCTAGAAATAAATGACACCAATTTAAAATCCAACATAAAGATGTCATAAAGAGCAATGGCAGCTGCATAATGACCACCAGGGATGACATTTCTCAATCCTAGACCAAGAGCAGGTATCACTACTTGTAGAATTGGTCAGCTTTTCGGGTTGAGAATCCTCTGAGAGGGAGCATTTTTAAGTCATTGGAAGGTGAATGATTTTAAAGAAAAACAAAATCAAATGTTAAGGCTTTTGCTCACCAATTGATTTACGGTTGCAAAGTAAACTTCAGATTGCTTACTTTCGCTTCCATGTGGATCAGGATAATTGAATAAACCCCTTGCGGTGGCGTAACGGTTCCTCCTTAGGTACTTAAACTCTAGGCACTGAGCTTGTGGGGAAACATAATTCCTTTTATATTTTAACAAGTGCTAAGTAGAAAGAAGCAGCAGCTCCTCCCCATCTGCTCTTTCAGATACAAGAAAAGATCAGTCCCTTTAGGTAAAGATCTGGAATCTCACTGACTTCCTTTTTGCTCCCCATCTCCCCCTCCCCATGTGCTAGGGTTGCCTCTGTTCCCACTGTCCAAATGTGAGGCTCTGCTAACAGCTCTGCAGAATGGAGATGGCGCTCAGATAGAGGAGATATACTGGCCAGAAGAATGTCCTGATTTTTCTCCCTGCTGATGCTGTCTTGAAATATGTATTGCTCCTTATCTTTGGGGAAAGGGAGATGGAGTGTCCCTGATGGTCCTTTTGGGTCTTTATAAAATGTGCTTTAAGATCAGTCTTTTGAGTGAAAGGGGACAAAGGACACAGGAGGAGATAGGATGGCAACACAGATAAACAGAGTTTGTAAGAGGTATTTGGCTAACGTATGGACCTTAGGTGTGGCAGATGGACTTTAGGTGGCCCCAGGATTTCAACCTGTCTGATACCCACACTGTTGTATAGCCCCCTCCACTGGGTGCAGGCAGGACCTGTGACGCTTCTAATCAATGGAATATGGCAAAGATATTGAGATGTCAGTTCTTTGATCACATTTCATTATATAAGACTCTGTCTTAGCAGATTGCAGCTAGAGTTTCTTCCAGCTGGCTTGATAAATTCTGGGACCACCTTTTGAGAAGCCCACATGGCAGGAAACTGTGGGTGGCCTCTCTTCTAGAGAACATGGCCTCTAGCAGCTGAAGTGTTCTCTAGGACATGAGGGCAGCCTCCAGTTGACCGTCAGCAAAATGGCCAGGCCCTCATACAGCAATAAGGAAATGAATTCTAACAACAATCTGAACTGGCTTGGGAGCAGATTTTTCCCCAGTCAAGCTTCCAGATGAGAATACAGTCCAGCTGAGACCTTGATTGCATCCTTCTGAGACCCTGAGCAGAGGAGCAGATAAGCCATACCTGGGCTCCTGGCCCACAGAATCTGTGATATAATAAATATGCATTGGTTTAGTTGGCAGGAATTTACTATGCAGCAATAGAAAACAAATATACCAGATAACAGGAGGAAGTCAGAAATATAACTTGGTGAAATGATTAGAAGTCAAGCAATGGAGAAAAGGATGGCGGAAATAGGTTAGGTGAAGGGCAAAGGGCAGCATGGGGAATGGATAGCATGAGTGCTCTGTATTATTTACAAATAGTAAAGGCCTGTATTTGTGAATGGAATGTAAAGCACTGCCATACAGCATACCTTCAGAATGCAAAGTCATTTCAACTTATCCTGTATTTTTCAGATTCCGCAGCTTTCCTTCCTATTAAACATTTATGTCACTTGCTTTTTAAGTGTTATCCCTGTATTGCATATTTCATTTTCACAGCTTTCTTTAGGATCCCTATAGCAACTGGCCTACTCCTACTTCCTTTCTCTACCTAGTTGAACTGAAAGAAACTCTATTTTTTATAAAAACATAAACAGTGAGGTTTGACATTGTAAGTGTCCCTTTTATTAAAGGTAAGAATACAATCAAGTAGTTAAATCTTTTTTTAATCAGAAAAAGCTAGATGTACTTTCTGGTAACCATTCACTCTATCGCTCTGTATCTGCCTCATCAATTCACCATCTGCTTCCAAATTTCATCCAACAACATGTTTTTCTTCTTTGATCACACCTCTTATTTTCTGACTTTTATTTAAATTCACATGAACCTTATGAAAGTTAACACGTTCTTGCTCTCAACACCGCACGCACAATCATAGTCTCTAGGCCATTGATTGCCGACTAAACTTGCCGTGAGTAAAGCAGCACAGGGAATATGGTATCTGGATAACTTGATGTTTATGGAACTAGTGGGTGAGGGGAAACAGGGTTGGATATAACTGCACCCACAGTTAAAAACAGCATCTCTGCGGTTTTGGCAGGATGCTGACAGACACTTGGACTATCTGCCACCCTTATCACAGCAGAACATGGGTTTTCCTCACCGCTCTCTTTGCCCCTGCTGTCTTGGTGAAAGACGCCTGTCTCCCCAAAGTTCCCAAATGTCAGAACGGGAGTGTATGCACATCCTCTGCTTCAGTGAACCTATTTCTCATCCACGTTTGGCAAATGTGGGGATTCAGATAATTTCCATTTTATGCTCTGCAATCTATTAGTCAGCCTTTGGATGTTCCATAAAGCTTGGCAGGTGCAACACACAGGGATGCAATGATGCAAGAATGATGGGAGATAACAAGAGCTACTAGCACAGTGCTACGCTTCTAGATGGCAATTTCCAGCGTGGACCTATAAAAGCACCTAAAGGTGGACTTTGGGTAACTCCAAGCGAGTTCATAACAGCAGAGAATTGAAAAGATATGATAACTGTGGCCAAAAGTCCACTTTATGAATTCTTTAGATTAAAAATCTACAGTTATTCCATAGACATGGGTAAAGCAAAATACTGATTTGGCCATTATCAAGTTGATTTAGACAATATGCTCCATGAACCTTCATAATTAAGACTAAATGCACTCAATTTTCAAAAGTATCTTCATAATACATGGTCTTACAGTCAGCATTTCAATGAAAGCTTCAAGACATTGCCATGTAGACAGTGGTTTAAAAAGTAGCAAGGAAGAGATGGAAGCAAGTAAATAAATAGCTGAAAAGGAAATTTTAAAAGCACCTAAGACTTAAAGTATGCTTATATTCAAATGAGTTGAGTTCATAGCCAATTCCAGTTTTAAGTTTACTTTATCAATGAAGACACCGCAACATCTGCATGTATTTCAGTTTTTTCACTATTTATTTTAAACAAAGGATAGCCTGGAGAAATGAAAGATGTTTTACATGAGTCTATTCATCGTTAATGTTACAGAAATATTATTATTGACTAATATATTATTATCATATACTACATTCTGAAAGTCATGACCATAGAACTATTGTTAAAATGAGATCTTTTGATTAATTAGTTAATGATTATTTACTTTAGTTTTCTCTTTTGGATTGGTAACGTACAAACATATAGTTTTTAAATTTGGCCCAGATTAGGTGCCTATCCAAATCCACTACTGCTGAAGAATCTGTGGAAGCACCAGTTGTTGTTTTGGAAGATTCAATTTACCTAAATAAGAGAAAATTTTAAAATAGTCACTAATATGAAACGTTAGAATGAATAATTTCAGTGAGGAAGGACTAAAGAGCCCAAGTGGTAATAAACTGCACTTTAAGCAACACCTTAACTATTGCAGGGCAATATTCCTTGACTTTATAATAGGCACGCCTCCCTTTGTTGAACATAAAGATTTCACACCCTTCTTAATATTATTTGGAATTTTAAATAAATTTCATGAATAAGATAACATCAAAGTAATGTGATAAAATGATGTTTTATTTATAAACCACACACATATTCTCCTCTGTCCTCCGTTAAAATAAGAAACCCTAGGGGTGCACTGCTTTCTCCTATCTGCATTCTTACCCTTTCATTCTGTAAATGACATCCTTTAATCACAGGAAGGGAAGATTGGAGAGAGTCTTCAGAAAATAGCTATTGAATCTCCTAATCTAACTGCCACAAGTCCTTCTTCTTAAGTTCTAAGCCAGTGGTATTCAAGCAGCCAAATTTTAAGTAATTCCAATGGGAAACAAGTTTCCTTGAAAAACAAAATGAGGAATGATTTCTTTGCACACAATTTAGGTTACACCCTATTTTAACAAACAATCTTCCACGGAACCTGAGTGCGTAAAATGGTGCAAGTTGGGCTACTTGGACTGACTGGGGAGGAGGCAAGGCTGCCCCAAACTCATTTGTTGAGTCGTCCCCTTTCTCCTCCAGCACCCACTTTGCATCCAAGACCTCCAAGGCAATCCTGGGGTTCTGAGAAATATAATTAGAAAACCGCCAGTTTAAAGTATTTCTGACACATTCCATTATTGATCATACTGTACCCGTTCCTCTTCTGATTGAATTCTTCGCCACTCTACTCCCTAAAGCCGTCCATAACTATGTGCAGTTCCCTTAAGGGGAATGCGGGAATAGTGTATTATAACATGGTTACTTTAAATTAGGACATAGTTGGAAACCTTGTAAATTATTTTTATATCTCCATCGTTTTTGTATTTAAGTATTTTATGCTTCCTTTATGGTGCAAACAGTTCTGAGATCATCCTACAGAGCTAAGGGTATTAAACTTAATTTATAAGACACTTTCAGATAACCATATTCTTTTTAAATAATTATATACCTGCTATCCTTATATCATCAGTAGACTAAGTTAAATAGAAGAGATTTTGATTACTATATCAAGTTACTTTTTGGAAGAGTATTTGAAACTAAACTTACAGAAAGCCACTGGGAACAATTTCACAAGGCCTTTTTCCATTTCAATTATTCTACCATTTCAGGATATTGTGTAAAGGCTTTTATTTAGCAAAAAAATAGCTTACTTAAAAAGTTCCATTTTTTTCTTTATACCCAGGCAACAAATGTAAGTTGCATTAAAAGTACCCATTTAATAACTTTTTTCTCCTACACTCGCTGACGGAAAGAAAGATCTAAATAAAAAATCTTAAATTTGGAGTTTGGTAATTGTTATAGATTCTCTTTTTGGCTGGCATTTTATGAGAAAGAAACACTATTTACCAACACCATATTGCTTAGTTCTTTCCAAATTACTTCTTGCCTGGAGAAAAAACCTGGATCTACTGGAAAACCTGGATCTACTAGGATTTCCACCTAAATTATGTGTAGTGAAAAACGTTTCGCATTTTGTTTTTCAAGGATACTTGTTTTCCATTGGAATTACTTAAAATTTGGCCACATTAGAAAATATAATTACGTGCGAAACTCTTTATTCTATAATTCCTAACTCCTGATTTATGTCCTTTCTTTATTTCTTTATACTTTACACGTATTTCTCTAGACTGTTAGTAGGTGACAGATACTGTGTCTTTCATTGCAGGAGTAATTGGTATTAAATGCACACACACACACACACACACACACACACACAGAGTTTGGTTTGCCTTTTCTCTTTCTTTATAGTAGTAGGTTTACTTATAATACCTGTTTATTGATAAAAGACACAATGACAAAATAAGTGTTTAAGAATTCAGTGACACTTTAAAATGCATTTTTATTTTATTTCTAACAGCAGTACCTGTACACATTTTTTTTTATCCTGGAGACAACACTTAGTATGTTGGGAATCCATAGTACCCCAGTAAATGCTCAGCCCTCCTCTCTGCTCCCCTGCTCCCTAATATCACGGAGGTTGAAGGACTTTGGTTGGGAGTAACTACATTTGTACATAAACACATGTTTCAGGGGGGAGGGATGAGGAGCTAAGGAAAGTGGTTTATTCCACGAATGTCACTTTCTATAATGTCCCCACACCAGCATCTGGCATAGAACTCATGAACCATTTACAGAAATAACCAAAGTTATTTCTACATCAGTCTAAAGAGTAGAATTATCTGTCAATAATGATTAAACCTGCTGAGCCGTTACATGCTAAAAATGAACGTCGAATCTAGGAAGTTGAAACTTTAATCCATTTTCGTATACTCTTAAAATTTTTAATAAAATCCAAACTCTGTAAGACTTATCATATAATCACTGTGGGGATTAAAAATATCACAATCTTGCCTGATGAGTCATTTTAATGGTCAGTGAAATTTGTATGCTATCTGTGATCTTACTTAGTGGATATGTCTCAATTTCTGCTTTATTACATTCCATTACCATGTTTTATTCATCTGTCTATTTCTCTCCTGCTCAAAATTTCCAACTGAGAACAGAAAATGTTTTACCTTTTATGAAGGCTCATTCTCCCTCCTACCCAGTAAGCAAGGCTATGAGTCTGATTATGTTCTTGACAGACATATTTTTATCCATAATGAGCTAAGACAATGTGTACCTTAAATTTACTTGGCTTCCATAATTGATCAATTAGGAAGCATAAAGTATAGCCACTATGCTCATATTTTCCCCTGATCTGTTTATGAGTAATCTTAAGTTTCTTTCATTTCAGTAGTCAAATTTAATGATCCCTGGTAAATTTGAAGATATTTTGAGACAAATAATCTAGATGAAAAGAGAGCAAGGTGTTTCTGATTAACTTTAGTTGTTCCTATAAGCATGTCAGCCAACATATTATGTAAGTGTCACTGGACAAGTGCAAAACCCTCCTAACAGTATTGGACACAGAGTGATGCAATAGTAAAATCTCACACTACAGTATTGAACAAGAATTTTCATGATGCATTTATTTCTAGGTAATTATAGCTATGTTTTCCACTTTGGTATTCAAGCAGAAAGACTCTACTCTGACTAAAAAGAAATTTAAGTACCTCTCCTCTCATTCCAGTGTGTGGAAGAATATAGAACATTAGAGAGAACGTGGCTGCCAAAGCAGCAGAAAACACTGATGGTGCCAGGAAATGCACTCACCGCAGAAAATGTGAGTGTTCTCCAACTGAGAGCTGGCATTGCAACTGGTGAAGGCTTATTTGTTCTTTGAGCAAGAAACAGACTTAGCGGCAGTGATAGCAAAGAGCAATATCAGTATGGGACACATTGCAGAGGATCCAGAGTGTTCTGGTTATACTGTGATGTATGATGATGCTGCCAGTCCATGAGACCAAGGTAACGTTACAATAAATAGGCAACAACAATGCAGGGTCATGAGTGTCATGATGTGGGGGCATGCTCCACATGGTACAATAAAAGCAGCTTTCCAACCTTGAAAGGTCAGGCAAGTCTTCTCAGAAGGGTGATTATCTGAAGTGAGTTCTAGAACCTTCCTAGTCAGAGTGTCGACCACAAATCAGAACATTGACATCATCTAGAAGCAATTGTTAGAAATACATAATCTTGTGCCCCACCCTGTACCCACTGAAAAAAATCTATATTTTAACCAGATCACCAGGCAATTCACATACACATTAAACTTTATGTTCCAAGCACTGTTCTGGAGACAACTTGTAAGTAACCAAGTGGACAGGCAGGAAGACAGCCTTCTAGGCAGAGGCAACAACATTGGCAAAGAGCTAAAGGTAGAAAGAACTTGTTCTGTACTGGAAACTGTAGGTACACACAGGACAGTATGGCCAGAAGGCAGCTTAATGGGAGAGGTCACTGGAAATGAGGCAGGAGAACTATGCAGAGGTTGGATAATGATTGATAGATAACACTATACAAAGGAGTTGGATTTTCTACAAGATAACGATCAAGAGGATCAGTTTTGTATTCTAATAAGATCCCCTTAGCTGCTATAAGGGGAAATTATTGGAGGAGAACAAATATTGAAGCAGGGAGACTACTCAGGAGCCTATTGCAGTAGGTAAGGGGAAAAAGGATGATGACTTAAACTAGACAGTGGCTATGAGGGTGGAAATAAGTGCACAAATAGAAGGAATAGTAATGCGAAAAATGTGAACAGACTTGGTGATTAATTGAATACAGGAGACTGAGAGGGTGTGGGTAAGGAAGAAGGAGAAATCACAGATGGTCCCAGATTTCTGGCTTGGGCATTTGGCTTGGGCTTACAACCAATCCCTGAAGACAAGGACTGAATTTTGAAAGAAAAGGTAAGCAACTTGTTGAACATGTTGAGTTTGAAATATCTGTAGGACACAAGTGATGGTATCTAATGGTAGTTGGATATACAGGTCTAGAGCTGTAAATCTTGGAGCTGTCAACATAGAGTAGTTAACAAAGGATTAAGAGGGGATTATACCACTGAGGGAGAGCATGTAATTTGAATGGAAAAGCAGGCAGAAGAAGGAGTATTGGGCAACAGGAAGAATAGCCCTAAAGACATGAGAAAAAATTAACGAAAAGATTAGAAGAAAAATAACATATTATTTCCACAACAAGAAGGAACTTTCTAAGAGTGTGAAATGTAAAATTGTTATTGCAGATGTGACCTTGGTGGAAGTAGTCTCAAAGAAGTGATGGGGCAGAAGACTGAGTAGGAGGTGAGACGGATGTGAAAAAGTGAAGATAATAGATAGTTGACTATTAAGGGAAGGGGAGAGAAAGGATATCTTAATGGAGGCCCACATTTAGCAGCTGCTCCAGGGGTAGTTAAATAGAGATATCTGAACTTGATGGGCCCACCCAGGCTGTTATTTGTTTTGTTTTCACTTAAAATTTTTTCCCAAAATGGGAAAAACAAAGACAGCCATTTTATAAAATTCTGTTTAACGAGGCTTATTTCTCTTTGAGTTTGTTTATATTATACAAATATCATAACTGAGAAATTATGGAAGTGATAATCATTAACCTAATGACCATTTTGCTATAGGGCTGAGAAGAGATGGAGCCAATGGGATCTCCTGACATTCTTTCCAAAGCTGAAAGATCCAGACTGCAACATGATGAGACAGCATTTTCACTCCCTGAAACTGATTAAGCCTTTGTTTTGAATGACAAATATCTTTAACACATTGAAGTCACCGTCTATCAGTGATATGACCATTTATAGAAATAATTTGAGCATGCTAACATTATTGTCAGACAATGAAGCAAAATTCTAGGTAGACTGATGTTTAATTTAATAAGGCTAACATCTGAATTAAGAACTTGTGAGCTTAATGATATTGAAAAATGTCAAGAACACTGTCATGAATCGGCTGCTGCACAAACATCAGAGTGAGCTTTATAAAAGTGCAAGCCTTTATGAAGGAGAATTAGATGGTGAACCGGAAGGTCTCCAGGAACTGCTGAAAACTGTGACTGTAATCAGACATTTGAAGTATTGTAGGTGTTGGGAAGGAAGAACTTTCCACTGGCTAGGCAGGGTGGTCATCAGATACCACATGCAGTCGTTTCCCTTCACCACCTTGTCCCTGCCCCTGGCCCAGATGGCAGACCATTACCACCGGTTCAGGCACAGGCCCAAGTTCTTTGCTAAGTTCTTTATTTCACGGCAACAGTTCGTTAGGACAGGCACAACTATCCCTGCTCAACAAAGCTGGAAACTGAGTTTAGTGAGGGTAAGTAACTCGTGAAGCCACACAGCTAGCGGGTGGCCCAGCTGGAACCTATTGTGGTGTCATGCAGATGCTGAGGCTGCACTTACAACAGAGAGGCACCGCCTCCCAGGAACTCATTAAGTACTCATTTTTCAGATTCGTCATTGGGGTTTTGTTTGAAATTTAATGTTTAACATCCAAGCTTCCCGTTTCCTCCTCTTTCTTAGTATTAGAGTATGTCTTGCTGAGTAACGTGTGTATCAAGGTAATCTTTTCCTACAATTATCTCACACAAAATTCTTAATCAGCAGTCTGGAGACTTTATAACAATCATTTTTCTATTCATATAATCTCATACTTTGTAACAGTTTGTTCATACTTTCCACTCATATTATGTCAGCTTGCTAATTTTCCCCAGCTTTGTCTTCTTTGCTGCTGTGCATTCCCCCTCCTTCAAAACTATTATTAATTCTTCCATATTACCTTTTCAGTACAGGTCCTATTTCTCCCAAATTTTTAATATTTAGTTGTGGACGATTTTACAAATGTAAGGTACAGTCTCTTTTATATGCTTGTCTAGTTTCACAGGTGTTTAATGTTAATAATGCTGTGAACTGTTTTGTGCCTCTCAGTTTACAGAGCACAAGCATTATCTCAATTAATTATTTTTCATACATACAATATCCCTCGTTGTATTGCCAATTCTATCATGTTCTTCATGAATTGAACAAATCTGGGATCTGCTAGCATTGGGGGTTTTATAAATGGCTGTCTAATTGGCAGTTCATGCTTATATTCAATCACATTCTCCCCTCCAGGAGGGAATTTCAGATCGATGTGAAGCCTGGGGCAGCTGAGGGGTGCTTCTGGGCAACAGACCTGGACTTCATCCAGTCAAAAGTAAATGCGCCCCAGTGAGCAGGCAGCATATAGCCAGAGTGTCCAGAACGGGATAGCGGGTCGTATGTGTGATGGATACAGCAAGCCCCCATAAAAATGGCTCCATATTATATGTCTGTATGGGAGGTATCATCTACAGCCCAGTGAGAACTTTGGGGCCCTGGAAGAGTCAAACCTCTGACTACAGCATGCTGTGTTACCTCCTGCTTTGTGTAATACGTTCTTTAGTTTCATATCCTTTGTCACTAATGACATTTCATATCATTTGTGTCTTTACACTTCTTCAGTCAGCCACATCACTGTCCACTACAAACCCACAAAATCTTAAACCTGCTCTTCCCTAATCTTCCCTATCTCAGAGATCAGGCAAAAACCTAGAAATCATACTTGGTTTCTCTTTGCCCTCAAACCCTACATTCATTCTAGCAAATGTTGTAAGTCCACTTTCAGAATTTAAACTGACTCTGTCTACTCCTCCTTCTCTCCATTGTTATCACCCAAATTAAAATCCTCTCTCATTTCTCACCTGAATATCACACTGTTCTCTTAGGTGATCCTAACTGGTCTCACAGCTTCCACTCTCGTTCTTCTATAGTCAATTATCTTCATAATTTTCAACGTAATCTTTCAAAAACACAGACATTTCAGATAACCTCCTCCTTGTTTAAAATCTCCAATGACTTCTCACGGGTGGCCTTTTATGGTCTGGTCCTGCCCACCTCTCCAACCTCAACTACAGTGCGTCTCTGACGTGCTCACGCTGCTCTGGCCGCAGTGGTCTTCTTCTTTTTTCTCTAATATACCAATTTATTCCTGCCTTAGAGTCTTGGCTTTGCCTTTCTCCCCAAGAGCTTACTTTGCGTGACTTGCTTGCTCACTTCATTTAAATATCTATTCTAACCTCTGGTCTTTAGAGAAGCGGCCCCTTTGACTACCTTATCTAAAATAGCAACCCCATTTTCATGCACACACACATGAACACACACATATTCACTCAATTTTATCAATTTTGCCCTGTTTGAGGTTTACTTTATGGCATTTTTCACTACCAGGCACTATCATTAATTTAAATTTTTTGTTGATTGGCTTTCTCTCCATTAGAGATTAAGTTCCATGAGGGTGAGGGTGTGGTCCTTCTTAGCCTTTTCTCGATTCCCAGTGCTTAGTACACTGCCTAGCACATGGAATGCGCTCAGTCAATGTTGGCTGAATAAACTGTTATCATTCATATCCATCTTTTCAGGAAGGATTTGAAATAGGAAGGCCTGACAGGGAGGGTTCCCTGAGAGTCAGCATGATTGATGGAGGAAAGAGGATGTGGTTTGGAGTTAGACAGACTTGGACTAGGACTGGCCGGAATAGCAAATCTGCCCTTAACTAGCTAACTGGATGATCTTAGGCAAGTTACTACCCCTATAAATCTGTGTTGTTGTTTCTTCTTTTTTGACTTGTAAACAGCAGTGGTGATACCTATTTTTCATAGTTTTTGTAAAGATCAAAGATGACTTCTATGGAAATCATAGCACTCTGCCTACAACTGCAATTGGTTAATTCCTATAGGACTGTCAGCAGTTGGGGTATAGTCCGAGGGTCAGGACACTGACCTCATTCTGAGTTCAAGTGACAAACATCTTTTCAATAAAACAAACTGTTTGAGTTTAAACAAATGGTATTTGGAATAATGTCTGCTTAATAGTCAGTGTACCAAGGCTTTGTTAAACCCTGTATTTAAAAAAATTACACAGATTTTAAGCAGGGTGAACCAGTTTCCCATTGGATTGAAAACATTCCATTGTAACTGTAAGCACGGTTTCTCAATTTGCTATTCTCCATGGTTTAAGGCATATTTTTAAATTATAGTTACTTTATCCTAAGCTATTGAAAAGGATGATAAAGTAATCAAAGAAATTCCAAATCCTTCCAGGTGTGATTTAATCTTTTTTTTTCCTGACTGAAGAAGCCAAACTTATTACCCTACAAATAGCTTTCAATCTACATAACTCTAACCGAATATATAAAATCTATTAGGTGCATTTCCATTTATATGAAGATTTTACTGTGTTTAGATAAAATGTGCACTTTCAATTTTACTAGATTTTCCTCCTAATTAAAGAACATATGGCTAACAGATTTAAAGAATTAAAAAAATGCTTCAAATTGCTTTACAAAGATAATTTTTAAATAATAAGAAAATCTTTCCATGCTTTCAGGGAAGAATTTTTAACGTATTATGCTTACTTTATTTCTAGGAACAGGAGCTTAAAAAGTGCATCTTCCATTTTCAAATAATCTCATATACAAGTATAATATACATTAAGGCAAATTCAAAATTAAATTTCAAACCTTTAATCTAAAAAAAATAAGGATATTTTTCATTACAAAACTACCATTCTATTAAGAAATCTCAGTTGAAGTAAAAAGTATGGTTTATGATTTAGAGCAGGGTGATTAAGAGCTGGAATGGCTGATAGTTTAGTTTTTTTAAAGAATTCGTTAATCACGAAGACTGAAACCATTTAAAATTTACCAAAAGGCTTTAGAAATATTATGCTGCCAAGCACAGAGATTCTTTCTTTGTGGGTGGAGATGGTCAATACATTAAATGAAGAAATGTTGAGGAATATGAGATAAATGCCTCATTCACTTATTCATTCATTCATTCTCTCATTCATTTAACACATATGTACTGAGTGTCAGCCATGTGGTCAGCATGGTTCTGAAGACTGGGATACAGCAGCGAAGAAAGAAGAATGCGGACGTGTTAAGTCGATGTTCCTCCTCAAGGTTAAAGTATGTGTTCAACCCAAGTTGAATGATGCAAGATATACTAATATATCTCTCAGAACACACAACATTTTGCATCTCTAAGCTGTTTTCTGGGGAATAACTCTTTAAGTGGAATTAACATCCGAAGTACTCAGTCAACCAACTAATTTAGTTGAAAAATTGGCCAATTGAATTATATTAACATCACATAGATTAAATTGTAGATAAATCAAAAGCTATTTTTTCCTCTGTTTTGTTTTTAATGGGACAATGTGTACCTTAGAATTAGCCACACCTACTTATATTGTGTTTGACTTTCCAATCTTCAAAATCTGGAACCCCAATAATTGGACCAACTCTATTAACCTACTATGTATGATAGTATTTTATTTGGTTCAAAATAATCTTGACTCCATTATGCTCAACTGGATTTTCAACGTGCTATTTTCACTACTCTTCCGAGAGCACGAATTGCCACATCAGTTGTCTAAAACTAAGTCACTTTAAAAAAGTCTTTGATCACAATTGTGACTAAAAATTACAGACTCTCTAATGAAGTGTAATGTGAAATGAAATGCTCCTTTAACAGGAATTCAGGAGAAAAGGAAATGAAAGAAAAACTAACTAGGAAATTACTTCTCTGTGTCTGTGGGTCAGTGGGCTGTGGGTCCTGGCTAACTAAAGAATAGATGAGGAGCTCTGGATAACCAAATAATACCAGAAATTGATGTCTCCTGCATTTTGGCTGCAATAAGATTTGCAGCTAAAAACAGAAGGAGCTTAGACAGAGCGCATAGCAATCTCTGTTATAGAGCAGTTTTGTAGACTTGCTTCTCTTGGTGATTACAAAATATACTGTTCTTCTCTCATAGATGAATAAACCAGAACACTTCAAGCTAAGGAGTGATTTTAGTATGTGTACACTCGAGACCTAATAGGGTTTAGTTAGTGACTGCTTCATAAACATGGCTTCAGTGGAAAACACTATTTGTGAGGGAAGCAACATGGGCTCTGAAGGGCAATATCTAAGTTGAAGAAAAAGGCAGCTATATCACAATAATACAATGGCACGTTAGAGCTGGATAAATGGCACAAGCCATCTACTCCAATTGAGGGATGAGAAAAATTATTACTAATAGGTGGCATAGCTCAGATGAAAATGCTAGATTCTAGTTCTCAAGCCAATATTTTAGGCACAGACCCATACCTTCATTCTAGAATTAATTCATAACTTTCTTTTCTAGGTATAACTCTATCATTTTTTCACAGACTGCAAATAAGAACTCGGTATCAATTAAAGAAAAATATTTGATTCCTAAAATGGAAATTGAAAAAAAGAAAAAGAATAAGACCATTTTTATGCAAAAAAATACACATTTTCCCAACAAAACTCTCAGTTATGTATGAAGAAAACTACTTGGCTGGGATGAAGCAAATAAGAATGTATATTATCAATTTATAGTGACAAATATCACAAGAGTACATGGGTAGGAACATGGCTGTCTGGTATTGAAATAGAATGAGAAAAATAAGGTTTTCATCAGCACTAAAAACTCACAGAAATTCTACTGAAAAATGAACCAGGCTGAGAAGCCTCTAAGAAGTGAAAAGATTCATATGAACAGCAGCTCCCTTGAGAAGTAGATGTTAAAACTGTGGCAATAGCCTTGAGAGTTTTCATTTAGAATTACAGCTTTTCTAGAGAACCGCATTTCTTCTATACCTTTGTCATCTCGTAAATCTGTTTATTACTGTGTGTGTTACAGTTTGTAGAGTAAATTTGCTCTTAATGGTGTGTGATGAGATTCCTAGCCAAAGGAGAATGTTTAAGCCAAAGCTCAGCATAAGTCTAGTTTATCTTCATGCATATCAACACCCTGGTTAGCTCTAAGAAAGCTCATCTCATTTCTTTCTCTTCTTCTGAAGCCTATTCTGATCCCAGTATTGTGAAATGTGTGGAAATTAATGTTCTGAATTTATATTCCCTATTGTATTCCACTTTTAATGGGTGCTGTAATTCACCTAGTTCAACAAATATTAAGTGAGTGTAAAGGCTTTGTATTAAGAGATATAAGACATCACAGATGATTTAAAAATCATAAGATTGTTAGAGCTGAAAATGTTTTAGATTATTTGTCTAATCTTCTTATTTAAAAAAATAAAGAAACTAAGAACCTACCTAAGATTTTTATACTTGGTAGGGCTATGACTAAAACGGAGGTCCCTTGAATTCTGATCTACTTTGCTTTACAGTACACCTCGGTAGGCCAGAATCCCTGAACTTCTGAAGCTTACTATTTTGTAAGGAGGATAAATAGACCTTTTTATACTTGGTTTAAAGAAAGGTAGAAATATAAAATGCTACGAGGGCTTAAAATACTATGCTGGGAACAAACAAAACAATCAAGAAGAGCATTGTGGACGTTATGATGGTACAGGTGTGGTGCCTGAAGTCTCTGCTATCTGGACACGTGTGATCCATCTGCTGTAAAGTTATCTGTTCCACCTGGATGGTATACTTCTTGCTGCAGGCTACCCCAGGGCTCCTAGAGAAACTAAGTGTGAGTCAAGATGGGTGTGGCTATAGAGACAAACCACAACAGGAGTCTTGATACTATGTTAAACAATTCTCATCTATCAAAAGCAAAACTTAAGCTTCTCAAAGATCCTGCGGAGAAGCTAACAGATATCTTCTTTAAAAAAATTATAAATTAACAGATGAGGAACTTTTACCTCAATGAGATTAATTTGGCTACCTAGAGCCAAACTTTCGTGGAAGAATGTGAATTTATACCAAGACCTTTCTGTTCAAAAGTCTCTGTCCTTTTCACAACGTCATGTTGTCCTTCAAGCCTAGTTAAAGTTATTCAAAAGCTTTCTTGATGTGGAAACAAGCTGTGTGTAAGCCCTGCAGAAATTCAGCTTCCGCATAGGTTGGTTATCTGCAGGCAGTGTGGGAGGGACCCGGGAAGGGCACCGGATGTGGGCATTGGAAGACCCAGGCTTGAATCTTTCCTTTGCTACTTAGTAGCTCTGTGACCTTGGACCTGGTCCTTAACCATCGTGAGTCTCAGTTTTCTCAGGTACAAAACGGCGAGGACAAGTGAGGACAACAATATCTGTCCAGCATCTTTCACAGAGTTTTTACGAGGATCAGCGCAGAAAGTGCTCAATAAATCTCCTCTCTGTTGACCTTCTTACTCTCATATTTGCCTTCACACTCAACCCAGTTCTAGTGTCCAGATTGACAGTATTCTTTTTGTAAATCTACATTGCTGTACAAATATAAGGTATTATATTATGTGCCAAGCTGCTATGTAGGGCTCTGCTACCGCTGAACCTGTCTTTCCATTTGTTGTTCAGTATGGTCCATAGAAACGTTCAGTGAGAGTTATTATCATCTTTATTCACTTTAAGACAGTTTCACTTTATAAATGTGTAAACAATTCTCTGTGACTTTATGAGGATCACAATATCCTGAATTCTTTTATGAATTTCGAAGCATCTTTCATAGGCACCTATATTTATTCTAGTGAAATTGTGTGAGGATCAAAATCATTTTTATATTCAGAGTTTATCTTAACAGTTTAGGAATAGAAACGCGTTGTGGCATACCAGTACAAATTTTAAGTTTTTGTAAAAATAAATGTGTAACACATGTGGGGTATGCATTCATTAGACAGGAAACCTATACTGACTCATGACTTGGAAAAAATGTAAGCGTGCACTCATTGGGTAACATGACATGAATTATAAATAGTACAAAGTGAATTCATTTTATTTTTTCTTTTCAGTGGTTACTTATTCTGTCATCTGTTAGTATTGATCAAAAATTGTGTCACTTCCCAAAAAGGTTCTATATAAATCCAGAGGAACGAAAAACACATTCCCAAAGAAGCCTTGTTTTATTGCATTCTGAGTGCAGAATGCAGTGCAGAACTTTTCTTTGACCATCATATGAAAAGTTGTCCATGGGAGGAAAAATCGTTGACTTACTTGTGCACATTGGTCCTACTCATCCTTGTCCAACTAAATCCCTCCTCCTCTCTGAAGTCTGGCTACCCAAGTCTATAGTCTTCTCTTTCTTTTGGGAGTTCTTGTGGCTTGGTTGCCTAAAGTAGGCAGGAGGCAATCAGCATATAGTAACTTGCATTGTTTTGCATCTTTCTAAGTTCTGACTCTACGTCTAGATGTGAGACTCTTACATCTGATAGTTCTCTGTAACCTTTGCCTCAACACAGCATCTGCTTTATTAGGCAACCATACAAATCCTTGATGAGATTCATGAAAAACTGATGGTTAAGAAACCTTCCTGGTATTTTAATTCCTGTTTCCCCAAGCAGACTAATTCTCTTCAAGACAGGAGAGATGTTTGGTTCCTCTAATCTCTCCGTTTAACATACTGATAGGCCAGAGGGGCATGAAGAAAATGCTCAATAAATCTCTCTACAGCTGTCCTGACTCTCACATTTGCTCTCATCCTCAATCTTGTCCTACTCTCAAGAATCATAAAGTGCCGTCAGCCCCCGGCTCCCCTCACTCCTGGTGATGTCCTAAGTCTTCAGTTGGAGTAACCCGGAAGCTCATAAATTTCCTTATTCAAAGAAATGGTGAGATCTTCTGAGGCTAGCCTTTCTCTAGAGGTGTTAGAAAGTCATTAACTCTGGAATCACAAAACTTCAAATCCCCAAAAGGCAAAGGGAAACCCTCACCCCAGCACTGGTTGTAATATCCACTGCAAAGTCTCTCATTCCTCTCTTGAAATGTAAAAGAGGGAAATAACACAGGGACCCTAACATACCTGTCTTGGGCTCTTAAGTAATTACATGTGAAGGACTGGATATGCAAGACCTATTTTCATCCTATTTCCTAGCAGCATAAATTCAAACAAGAAGCCCAAACTGGGCTAATCATGCTGGTTCTAGCCAAACCCTTGGTTCCTCTCCTGAGTCCTTGGAACTTGTGTTCTAATTTAGTTCTAGGTTTCTGGTAAGACTGTCCTGGGTGGTCCTAGGGCTGCCCCACGGAGTACTGGTCTTGCAAAAATGCTCTGCAACCAAAGTGCTCCTTGGCCAAATCAGTGTGGGGAACGCTGCACTTAATGGCCCTTCCTGAAGATTCATAATGAGTAACAGTGCATTAAAATGTAGATTTAACTTTGTGCAAAAAAAAATGCTTTCCTTTTACAATCTCATGTATTTTCTCCAGTATTAGCCTTCTAAAGATAACGCTTTGCAAAATGCTATTTTAGTACATAAAATATACCTTTTACTGTGATGCATATAGAGAGGCATTTCTTAGATGCTTAGAACAGATTTTACCCTCATCTGAGCCTTATACTCAGCTATTAACTGTTTTAATAATTTAGGGAACTTGGATGGATTAGGAATGACTCAAATTTATATTCACCCAAAGGAAATATGGATTAAGAAGATTGCTTTCTTATGGGCCATTTCCCCAGAGATAGTTGCCTGAATTAAGGTATAAAATGTCAGGTCAAACTCATTTCTTATTACAATCTAGCAATCTAAATGGCAGCTGTTGAGAAAAGTCCAGAGGGGGTTACTTTTACAAGGGAACAGGTTTATTGACTACTTAAAATCAATCCTTCTTCACATCTCTTCAACTTTTAGAGACATAATTTTTACTGGGTTAAAGTGGTCATTCCCTTTTAAAGAAATTTTGACCCTGAATATGGCTAACTTTGCAATGGGATGTAACAAGTTGGTTACACAAACACATACACACCACACACCCCGTATGTAATAATGTCTGTCCCAGTGATTGATATATTTATATAACTAGCTGCTTCTCTCAGCAAGAACAGTAATATTTGATGAGAAAGGTCTAAATGTATACATAAATCATTTTCCCCTCCAGAACATAGTTATATTAGAGAAATATCTTTCTAATTCTCTTTTACATTTCCTTACTAAAAGAAAAGGCTACCACTAAACAATCTCACATACACAGACATATAAATGCCAACAGTTTCTACTTTTAGAATAAAGAAAAAAATTACTTACATTTTTAAAAAGAATTGAAAGTAAGTCAAGGAGAAAAAATGTCAAATAGAAAAGAAATGCATTAAAACTATTGATAAAAGTAATAAAATTAGAAAATAAGAGGATTTTTAAAATGAGCTTAAGAAATGACTGACAAATTATTTATATTCTAAGACCTAGTAAATTGTGGAAATTATTTATGCTCTTTATATCATGCAGCAATGTATGGAGTAGAACACTACTTTTTGCAAATATTTATTTTAATTTTATATGAATTTAAGAATAAATGGATATTAGCACAAATTTAGTCTAAACACTGGCAATATATCACAAAATCTTGTTCTTTGGAATAGTATAGCTATGAAGGAATATTTTGACATAAATATTTCTACTGATTTAACAATTTCAAAATTGCACAAAAAGTTTAAGTATAGGCTATTTGCCTGCCTACTGCCCAACACACGCTTAACGTAAATGCAAAAAATGTATTTGGCTTCTCAGATTGTATTCAAATTTGAAGCTGAAGAGATGTGCTCTTTACAAGAAACAGTTGGGTGTCAAGGTTCCTATTAACCTGTCTCATTAGGACTTTCTTCCTTGTTCTATAGTGTGGGCCCAATTACTAACTGACAGACCAAAATGACAAATTATCCCATTATCAACCAAAAAAAAAAAAAGCCTAAAAAGTTATTTCAATATTTAAATCACTTGCAAGATTACAGTTCAAATGACACAATAGCACTGCTCAATTTAAACTTACATCTTTCTGTAAAGCTGAAAATCAGATTAAATTTGAATAATTAATTTTAATGTTTTCATTTATATGTGGTGCATTAAAATTTTACTTGCCCTGAGCCATTAATGATGGACTATAACCCAATTTCCAGGATTTAGAGATTATTTCTGCACATATTAGCCTCAGTGTTTATACCAGGCAAACCTTCTCAGAGGAAATGCAAAATTTGTAACTACACTTCACTCCTAATTGGCCCGACTAAGGCATGCTATAACTAAGCAGACCCTTCATGGTACACTGTTTTCAAAGATACTGTAGCTATTTTCTGGAAAATATCCTTTGTTAATTAATTTTCAATCATGTTTTAAGTACAATAGAGTCCTTTGACATTACTCCTAATAGGCTACTTAAAATCAAACATTATTTAGCATAGTCAAGAAAAATGGTTTAATAAACTTTCCTTAGCATCAGTGTTTCTTTTGCTTTTTCCTTCTGTCCTGTAATACCTCAAGTTTTCAATCATTTATTCATTCATTTAAGGACTGTGTGCTGAGCACGTACTGTATATAAGATCCTGGGCCAGGAACTTTTCAGGATATACATGTTTAAGTTCAGAACCTGGTCCCCTTGTAGTTTACTCCATTGCGAGGGTGACATGATATAAGGCAGCATGGTAAAACCTGGAGTAGGAGGAAAGGAGACTGAACAGGGAGTCAGAATCTCTGGGTTTTGATCATGAACCTGCTACTTTCTAGTTGTATGATGTTTGAGTTCTAAGTAGTAGAAAAACTCAACCCATAATGGCTTAAATATTTAGTGAAATTTATTGTTTCACATAACACGAAGTCTTAAAATAGAGTAGCACCAGGGTTGGTTAATTAAGGCACTCATTAGTATCCCCAAAGGCACATACTCTTCCCATTTTTTCACTCCATATTCAGAATATTGATTTTATCCCTCCAACTAGCTTCCTGCAATATCCCAAGATGGCGACCACAATTATATGCCACATTACATGCCAACGCAACAACATTCAACATTCAGTATTCAGCAAAACCACATTTAACTAAAGAGTTGTCCCTTCCTTTGTAACTATACACAAAAGACTGGGCTTTTGCCACTGTGAGTTTACTATATGTCCCTTGCACTCTTTGCACTTCACACAGAGTTACTCAGATTTTCTCAAAGGAATTAAGACTGAGCAATGGCTCATTAATTTCTACTAGTTGCCTGATGATGGCATAAATTGGGTTCCATGAGAACTCCTAGTATCTTGTTACTCAAAGTGTGGTCCCTGAACCAGTAACACTGGCATCACCTGAGAGCCGGTTAGAAATGCAGAATATCTGGCCTCATTCCAAGATGTACTGACTCAGAATCTGCCTTTTTAACAAGATGCCCTGGTGCTGCATACTAAATTTTGCAAGATATTACTCTTGTAGTATATAAAGTTTCTGTTTTGACCCCACAGATGTTTTCAATCCAAATATTTCATCAGAATTATGCTAACATTTATGCTATCATAAGAAAGCATTTTCTGAGGCAAATTGCACTGAACCAATTTAATTCTTTAATCAATTTTCTTTTCAGAGAAAATCTGTTTCCTTCTTTATTTTTTATTGTCTTCAAATTATTTTATTGGGTCAATTCTTCTCTAAGTAAATTTTACAACAAAGATTCAAGTCACTCATCATCTTTTCTTTTTCATATAAAATTATAGTATTTAACCTGCTGCCACTATGCCTTTGTTGGGGGGTGGGGGAACATTTCTACTAAGTCCAATTTTCCTGGCTTACATTTATCAGTTCTAACTTTTGTCAAAAATCTTTGATTATTCCATTAATATTTAGTCAATACAAATTTTACTATCTTTCGTTTTAGTCATAGCCAAATTTATTTTTATTTGATTATTTCTAACTGTAATTTTCATTATGAATTAGAAAAATCTGCTCCAAATACTTATCTTCAAACCAATTAAATAGCTACAGCTATCCTGATGTGTTGTCTACTTAGGTCTTAAATGCAAAAAAAAAAAAAACTGTTTTAACATATAAGTTCAAAATGGCTCATGTAAGAACATCTTACTTTAGCTCTGGTACCCTCTGAGCTCCAGCCAGATTAGTTTATGTTCGTACAATATAAAGATGTTCTCAGAGAGGAGTATGTGTTGGTTACTATAAGAGTATCTGCAAATAAAGATTCTACTGGAATATGATCTAAAAAATAAGGTCTATGCCTCATTCATGTTTATTTCCCTGGAAGAATCTGTGGTACATCACAAGTGTTCAAAACATTTGTTGAATTAGAGAGGGAAATAACAAACATACTGATCCTCAAACACATGCTATAAGAATTCAGAGTAGGGAAACTTGCTCCTATCTGGGTTATAAGGGAAGTTTTCATGCAGTAGTTGGTAATCCCTACCAAGCATGCCTCATAATCCAAATATAGAGATGGAAATGCCCAGACCTTTCTCTGGGACACTGTCCCTTTTGATTAAGTGTAAAATGCTTACAAGCTAGCACTGGAATGTAAATTTGGAAAGGTAGGAAGACTTTGAAGGGGAGTCAGCGTTCTGATCAGTGAGATAATTCATCTGGTAGTCAAGTGCATATTACATGGGATAGAGAGTGGGCAATGGGATGAGGAGAGGAAGCGGAAAAAACTGGCAATAGTGAAATTAGCGCATAGGATGTTGTAGAGGTACTAAGAGCTGGAACATGGAAAACAGGAACTAAAGTGGAATAAAAGGGATAGATCCTGAAGAGGCTTTGTAGCAAAGGCATCTCCTGCCCCTGACCCTTTTCTCTTTTCACACTGTACATTCTCCTTGAAGAGAATGCACCTTCTCTGAAGTTATTTGCTATTAACTTTCAAATTCTAGTTTTCTCTCTCCTGAACTGCAGACTTTAATCACTTTAGACTAACTCCTGGGCATTTCTTCTACCATGTTTTATACGCACCTCAGTGTCCCAAGAATAATCCTCCATGTTTTTCCCAAATTAAGATTTCCTTTCTTGGTGACTATGTTGTGAAATGTAAAAAATCAGCCTTACACACTACTGGTCATGCGGGACTATAATTTTATCTCTTAATTCGCTCATCCATTTTTCTCCCTGCCCATTCCTACTGCCTCTGCTACAATCAGGGGGTTATTATCTTCCACCTACCTTCACTGTGTTTTCCTAACTGGTCTTCATATCCAGTGTCTTCATCCTACAAGTCCATCCTTCACACAGCTACCAGAGTAATCATTTGCACGTGCAAATCCAACTATGTCATTCCTCAACTTAAAATCTATCAATGGTTCCTAAATCTTGTCTTTGGGAAACATAGTGAGATATAACGAAAAGGGCAATATGATTTAGAATCAGACATGTAGATCTGAATTTTGATTTTACTTATATATTAGTCATGTGGCCTTGATATTTAATTAAAGCTATTTAATTTATCTGGCCCTCAGTTTAAAAAAACTTCTGAAAATTAAATGGAATAGCACATATAAAGTATTTAGCACAGTACATAATAAGCATTGAATAAATACATAGTACATAAGAAAATTACCATTGAAAAAGAGACAATAAAATTTTAAAAATATTCTGGGAAAGACCAAGATTGGCTATTTCCTTAGCCTAATATGGTTAAATACCATCACTTTCTTAATGAGGAGGCAGTGAAGTTAGTTTTAGGATCCATGTTAATTGTTTAGGAAAACACAGTTCAATTTAACTGTAGAATTAACTATTTTCAATGAATCTTGGCTCATGTCATAGTAAAGTCATACATAAAGAAACCCTCTTAGGTATGTTGGTTATTGGTCTCTGAACTAAGTAAACCCAGATAATATCTGCTGAAAAAATACTGGTGCCTCACGTAAGCAATTAGGTTGGTTTACCGCTTTTGGATTAGTGCCCAAATAAGTACCATTTCTATCTGAGCATGCCACATGATAACTGATGGGGAGAGAAGTGGCAAGATATTGTGACCGACATTGGAAGAAAAGAGAATAAGGAGTGATGGAGAAGTTAAGGAAGTGAATAGAATGAGATTTATCTTTTGATGGTGGGAGGAAAAGCAATATAGGATTATGATTTGAATTATTTTTTCTAGGAAAGACCTAGCCTTTTTTGGTAGACAATGAGTAGGAAGAAGTGACTCAACCTGTAAGTGAAGCATCAGATGAGGCAGGGGGGCATGTAATTAGAGGATTATATAGTAATATGTCATAAAGTATCTTTGATTAAAAAAGAATGCTTGATAAACATAAGATTTGAGAAGTTAAGTCTGAATAAAAAAGGAGTCCTCTTCTGTTGAAATAGGAAGAAAGGAGAGGATTCTTATAATTGAGATAAATTTACAGCCATGAATGATTTCCAACCTTGTCTGCACATTAGCTTCTATAAAATGACCAATACAGGACACTACCCTAAGATTCTGATCTAATACATCTGGACAGGGATTGGACATGGGGATTTTTTAAAGCCCCTAGGTAATTTTTTGTGGGTGTGTGTGAGGAAGATCAGCCCTGAGCTAACATCCATGCCAAGCCTCCTCTTTTTTTTGCTGAGGAAGACCGGCCCTGCACTAACATCCATGCCCATCTTCCTCTATTTTATATGGGATGCCGCCACAGCATGGCTTGACAAGCGGTGCATTGGTGTGTGCCCGGGACCCAAACCCGCGAATCCCAGACCACTGCAGCGGAGCACGCGCATTTAACTGCTGCGCCACCGGGCCAGCCCCGCCGGGTAATTTTAATATGTAGCCAGGGCTGAAGTCCACAGAGTTGCTTTGAGGTAGGGGAAATAAAATGGAAGAGAAACAACACTAGGAGAGAGCATCTTGATTTCAGTAGCTATGAAGAAAGTATAGTCTTTTGCAAGATGAGAGAAGTGTTTATGGGATGGGGGCAGGGAAATTGCTGAAGGTTGTGTAAAAGGCTTCCATTTCTTATCATACCGCTTCTGTCTACATCAGTATGTGGTAAGCAATAATTAAAGACATCAAGAACACACTCTACAAGGAAGAGGAGCTTCATGGAGCCATCTATCTTTGTCAAATTCCCAAGGTAATGTTTAGTGGAAGCAGAAAAGAAGAGATGGCACAAGGAATATAGTGTGGCTTAGTGGCATATTTTTCCCATCCACTTCACAGGAAAAAACAAGAGAAAAGAATAAACATCAAAACAAAGCAAGGGCACTGTAAAGAAAGTACATGTGTGTAGATTATACTTTTGGTATGTATTATAAATTTATTCAAATTTTATTTTATTCAACAACTTGTAATTCTGCTACATAAAACATCTAATATAGAAGAATGCAATTAGGTAAACAAGATACATGAAAATATATAAAATCAATGGACAATTTGTTGGAAAATTTTTTAACTTCAAAAAATATTTCCAAAGGTTACCAGTAATTCTATACATACATATATACAAACATATATACATATAATATTGCTTATGTATAATTTTAAATTTGAGTAAATAACATCCATCTGTATTGAAGTTATAAACATAGATTTATATATTTATATTTCATGAAAAATAATAGAAATAAAAAGCTACTTTAATGCTTTACCAAAAGAGAGTATTCAACTTTCCTAAGACTAAGGTGATCTTTATCACAGGAATTTCTTTGATAACTGCTTGGGTATCTTGCAGTTAGTTGAAATGGGGAAAAAAAATCTTAAAATTTTCTGCTGGAGTCTACTAACAACATGCAATAACTTCTTTCATCTCCTTCCTGTAAGAAATGTAACATACTCCAACAGGGTGATGATGCTGAAAAAGCAACCATAAGAAAACCTCCCTAGTGCTGGGATGCATTCGTTATAGTCTACAAACTCCGAAGCAGGGACATCCTCACAGGACACTGTACCCATCTCACTCCATACTGATGAGAATATGTATGGAGCATTGTGTCCAGTTCTGGGGACCACATTTTAAAAGAGCTATTAAAAAAAACTGTACCGAGAGAAAGACAAATGAGTTTGCTAGAGGTACCGTACTCTATTTTCAATGTAAAGGTTAGAAAGTGGCTAGAAACTTAGGGAAGCTTTTTTAAGAAAGGGCAATTTAATAAATTGACTAATCCAGCAATGGATGGAGTTCCCCATAACTGGAATTACTAGGTACAGGCTCAACGATCACGCATCTGCAATGGCTACGTTGAAAGGATTCTAACATCAGGTCTGATTCAGCACGTCTGATTGTTGATTTGGATGACATTAGGTCCCTTTCTAAAGCTATGAGGCAATTATTAGAGAGAGAGATGCATGCAGAGGGCAACAAGTTAATGGTATAAAGGTGTTAGTATTTTTATTTTTTGTTTGTTTAAGTATCTTTTAAATCTTATATGTGACATACTTTACACAAATATTTGCACACCTAAATGTAAGTAATATTTTTTAAAAAATTAATTACATATCTCAGAAAGTTCAAACCATTTATCTACAATTATATTATTTTTTACTTTTAATCTTGTAACCTCTACTTCATAAGCATTAAAAATGAGGTTAAATGGCTTTTCTTAAGGAACAGATGCATCAGGAGTTGTTCTAAAAATATCTTATCTACTAAGTAAAGCAATTTTTCGAGATATAGCTGGGATATGATAAATAGCACAAGAGCATGTATATTGGATTTCTGTTTATTCTTAGGTATGCATTTATAAATTCATAATATAGAAGGGTCTAAAAGATACTAATTTGAACATATATCTTGAAGCACCTGACAGATTATGTTGCAATGCTGTGGACTTGCAGATTCTGGGATTTGGTCTCACCATGAACTAGGCAGCATTTTCTGTCCTCTTCCGGTTATATCCATAAAAGAACACGAGGATATCGATTCTGATTTCTTTAGTAGCAGAACCACAGGGGACCTAACCTCTGGCGAGCAGCCAGGGCCTAGAAGCTGTGGCAGCCTGCACCTCCTGACTGTGCCTTCCTTGAGCTTCTACACAAACCCAACCATCGCTCCCATTCTCCTAGGTCTCGTCACTTCAATAAACTTCTGTTGCAGATTGACTAGATGCAGTAATTGTATTAGTTTGCTAGCACTGCCATAACAAAGTACCCCAGACTAGGTGGCTTAAAAAACAGAAATTTATTTTCTCCCAGTTCTGGAATCTAGAAGTCTGAGATCAAGGTGTCAGCTGATGGCTGACTTTTCCGTGTGTCTTCACAAGGTCTTCCCTCTGTGTATGTGTCCTAATCTCCTCTTCTTATAAGGACACAAGTCATATTTGCTTGCCCATATGACCTCATTTCACGTTAATTACCTCTTTAAAAATGTTATCTCCAAGTACAGTCACATTCTGAGGTACTGGAGATTAGGACTTCAACATATGAATTTTGGGAGGACACAATTCTGCCCATAACAGTAGTTTAAAAAAGTAGTAAATACACTAAGCTGATTTCTTTAATATGAAATACTTGTTTAACAAATTTTTCAAGATTTGATTGGATCTTTTTGCATTAAGGAATTTTGCTAAATTAAAGAAGATAATTTGGATAATAATTTTTACTTTAGAAAACTGCATTTTCAAACAAAAGTCTGGATACTATTTTGGAGTTGTGATTTAGTTGATAATTCTACCCATTCACTATTTATTATCAGACACGCTCTAACTAAAGACAGTACAAAGCCTTTTTAAGAACTTAGAATATTACAGAGGAATTTCAGTTATAATTACAGATTTGCTGGTTTTACTAGCACCAAACCTCATAGAAGTTTGTTAAATGCCTCATGAACCATAATAGAGAGAAGCGCAAAGTAGTATTTGAGAAGCAAACTTGTTCTTTACATATGGAGAAATCAGTGTTTTCTTTTTCTTATGAAAGAACTTCTCAGAAAGGAATTCATGTAAGATTGCTAAATGCCTTTCCTACTTAATTAGAAATAAAGTTTTATCTGAAATGGATTAAAAACGACTGTTTAATTAAACCAAAAACCTTTAAGAGGATCAATCCAATAAGATCAATTAACATTCTGTTCCATATTGAACATAGTTAGAAAGGCAATTCTTGTAATCCACTGGCATAACCTTTAAAATACACTTGGCCTTTACTACATATTTATATGACATTTCCTTAAAAATTCAAATAGGTAAACAGAAAAATTATATACTAAATTTAATGTTAGTACTCATTTTAAAACTAAAATTATTCAGAAAATGGAACAAATAAATCTTGACAACTGGTACTTCTGAATAACTTGAGAATTCTGCATCAAAATTATGTTCCATGGGTGAAAAAAGGAGAATTAAACCCGAGATTAAGGAAATGGAATGTTGAGCAAATGTAAGATGAATTTGTCCACACATTCCTTCTTAAAAACTGAAGAGTTTGTCAGAGTTTTTGAAATATTTGCTTTAAAATTCTGTCCCACAGCTTATGTAGACAGCAAAATTTTATTAATGTCAATAATAGTTTGAAAAGAAAGCTTGTAATTTCATATGAAATAGCCAAGAAAATTTCAAGAAACAGAAAAAAATATATTGAAGTGGCCTTTGATCACTGCTGCTTTGTGATATAGAGATTATTAATGGGATTTTTAAAGTATGCTCTACAGTTTAAGAAATGTAAATGATACTGTTTGCTGCCAAATATACACAGTTATGTTTCTCCCAACAAAAGCAAAATATTTTGAAATGCGCCCTAAGACAGCTGGGTGAGTGGTTGAGAAGATGCTTGAGTCAACTATGCTCAGGTGGGCTAAGCCACCCTCCAGAGGGGTCTGGCCTTGGGCATGCTCATTGGGGAAAGCCAGGCCACCAGACATGGTAGAGCTTCAGGACCCTCGGGTTTGAACTGCTCCTCAGTCCAAAGGTCATATTTTCATGTCTTGTAGCACATCAGCCTCAGCAGGTGTACCTATCAAGGAGTTGCCAGGAGTTTGCCCTCAGGTTCTTGGACATGATTTGCTTCTCTGATCCACTATTCCAGTGTAGAAGGCTTCTCTGGAGACATAACTCCTATATTTTCTTTACTATCTGCATGTGCACTGCTTTTTCCCTTCCTATTTTGGTGATTAATTTCAAGTTGATTATTTCCTGACCAAAAAAAAAACTTTGCATATGAAAAATCCACTCACTTGATCAATAAGAGTTAGTAACTTGTTTTCTGTATCTTTTCCATACTTTCTTAAAAAATTTTTCTCTTCTGTCTTATTTAAAAATTGAACTAAAGCAACCTATAAGGTACATATAATTCAAAAATATTAAAATATTAACATGTAACACCTAGGAAAATAAAGTTTGGGAAAAAATTCAAAGACTCTAGTGCGAATTCTGGTACACCTCCTATGAGTCACCAGTTAACTAAAGACAGTTGTGCTCTCTGAGGGGCAGACTAACTTAGTGATCTGGACTCTGAATTGTACTGAGAATATATTTTAACATGGTAGTCAGACAAAAGGTGTCTGTTCTCTTAACCCCCACAACCATCTTTCTGACACAAGAACAAAGGCTCCCTTTCTCCCTGCATGGTCCTCTATAGAGGGGAAGCTCTTCAGGGAGGGAAGAGGGGGCACTGGCTGACTTGTAGCCAATCTCAACTCAGCAGAATGCAGGGCAGAATTCTGAACCCACTGGAAAGACCCCGGGCTGTGCTGTTGCACACAAAAGCTGTGTGAAGCTACTGCATGAAACTAGAAGACCGGAAATTTGATAGATAATTAAAAAGGCTTCAGTATTTAAATTTACTCATTTTTAAAGAGTAATTTGTTATGTATTTTCTAAATAGTTTAATCAATTTTACTAAAATTAGAAGAGCCGCACATCGCAGGTGCATAATTACACTTGCCATTAAATACAAACACAGATGCACGCAACAAAATCAGGTGCAATCATTTCATTTAGAAAAGAATGGCACTTGTTTCTCATTTCTCATTTCTGATTCCAAAATAATTAAACTAAGCTTTGGTTTTTCTGAAAGACTAAGGGTTATGTTGTTGGCAGTTTGTAAAAAATTTTCCATGTTTTAGTGGGACTTAGTGATCAGGTAATGAAAAGAAACTTCATCAGACCATAGGCTGGGCCTCTTTTATATAGTCATAATAATCATCACCACGTCATAATCAACTCTACATGGCAGACATTGCAAAGAGCAAACGTGCCTTCAGCCCATCTAGAATGGCCCTTGCCATGATTCTGTCTACTGTATCCACGTGGGGAAAGCGGCAAGGGGGGTGCCCAATCATTACGTATGTGCGGGGCAGTGTGGTGACAACTTTCATGGACGTCCTCTCATGTCAGCTCCACACTAATCCCTTGAGGTAAAGTTGGCCTCATTTTGAAGATGAGGAGCCCTGGGGAGGTGAATTCATTTGCTCTGCTATTAAAGATACTAAGAAGCAGAGCTAGAATTCAAACCACAGTATTGGAATCTATTCTGGTATTTCATCTCCTCACCAGTCAATAAATCCTCAGAAAACAAAGCCTTCCCTAGCCTCAGCCAGACTGGATAATCAAATCCCACTGTTAAGTCCTGTAGGCCTAAGTGAGTGACTCCTCTAAGTACTCGAGTTTTTGGAAGACAGACATTATGGTGATTTATTTTTTACTTTTCTGTGACATTGATTTTTATCATAGACTTTAAGACCATACTAATGTTTCTTAAATTGGGCTTATGAAATTAGAATGGATTTCTCAAACCAATATGACTTTAGGAATGATTAAACTGAATCCCACATCAGAATTCTCACTAATATTAGCTCTAAGTAAAATAATTCGTTTGAGCAGCTGTGTAAGTAAAGCTTTTTATTCTGGACTCGATGCAACCTCAGGTGCATGAGGGAGCAAAGTTCACCCTCATGTTGATATGACAACTAAATCTCAGCACAGATCCTGCTGATTCATTCAGCTTTCTCATGCTAGGATCACAATCGCATTTCCCTTCTTGCCAGCTCTTGTTATAGAAACTTTTCAGTTTTAATATTAAATGGTATGTTTTTAACTTTTCTTAGCCAGAGGATTAAGAAATAAAACCAGTTACATTTTTTAAATGATGATGATTCCTTAAAATTAGATTCATTTAATTCATAATAAATATTTATGCGAATACTTCTTGAAATGGGGTCATTCACTGGTGCAACTATTCCATTAAACATCCTATATTTCATTTTACTATATGCTATCATTTCATTTAAAATTATATGCAGAGAGTAAATTGGGCAATGTACCTAAAGTTTCATTCAGACTCTTAGGACCTGAACTTCTTTCAGTTTCTCAGATGTGCCATGCTTTCTTTTATCTCCAGAACTACATATATTGTTCCTTCTGGAACATTCTTTTTACTCCACCTCCCTACTCCTAGTTGCAGGCACAACTAACTCCTCTTATACTCTAGTTTTCTGCTCAAATATCACTTTCCCAGGATGTCTTCCCTGATCCTCAGATCAGATCAGATCCCTACTTTATGTTCTAATAGAGTTTTCTATGTTCCTAGTATATTCATCATTTCCTGTTTATAGCTCTGTCTTTATGAGCTATAAACTTCTTAAGGCCAGGAATCTTGTCTTTCTCCTTCACCTCTGCATCCCCAGAGTCTGGACCTCGAATTCATTCAAGAAATATCTGCTGAGTGAGTGGGTGATACTGAGTAATATTGTAAAAATGTGCAAATTTTGTTTAAAAGTCTCATAGGATAGCATGATAAAAATTACTGAAATGAGAACCAGTGATCACTCTTTGTGCCATTCCCTCCTAAATAACCTGAGCTGAAAGTTCTGGATGATGATGTCACGTACCCAGGAGACTTGTCTCTCCTGGGGATGGCAACTGGGAACACAACATGTGGCTCTTGGGGTAGGTGTGTGGACATTCAGCACAATCGAACCTGCGCTTCTCACTGTGGAGGATCCCTCTGGGTTCTGTCTGGATCAGCTGGGATCTTAAGGCACAGCCATAGGCGCCACACTTTCCCTCTCTGGATACCAGTGTGGGTATCCACAAGAAGAACAGGCATTTTTATTTCCACTTGTGGGGTGATATTCCATCTACTTTAAAAATTAGGAAACTGGGTTCCAGAAAAGGCGGGTCATCTGCCCAGGAGCTTACTATGTTAGTGGCGCAGCCAAACAAAAACTCTCCTTCTTTGTACTTTTTAGTGCTAACCTTTCCAGACACTTAATTTTAAGACATTTCTTTAGAGTCCAATACACATTATCACCTAGGCCAACAAATCTTAAACAGGGAGGGATTTTAAGGAGTTCTGCATTCAGCATTGATCTGGAGTGATTCTAAAAGCCACTAAAGACTTGAAGGATTCTAGCACAATGCAATTACAAAATTGTAAAACCTTAGTTCTGTGAGAGAACTTTTCTGATTTAGAGCTTCTCGAGAGCTAACAGTGTCTTCACTTCTATTAAACTGCATCTTTCTCTTTCTGATACTTAGTTTCTGCTTGTCAGTAAAAGACCCATGGCTTTGACAGAGAAGGTGACTGGCTTAGTCAAACTTATAAGACGCTTCTTTCCCTGGCTCCCCTAGCTGAACCCCCTCTCATTCAAAAATAGACCAAACCTGGCTTGATAAAGGAGGTATCTATGCTGCTTCTCTTTCCGTCCATCAGGCCACCTCAGGTTTGCAGTGTATCGCTGCATAGCTTGTGTCCCGCACAGGGTACCCAGCTGAGAGGACAAGGCGGGGCTGAAAAGCTTCCTGGGCTGTGCTCACCAAGTGCCCTAGCTTCACTGGTCCACTCAGAGGAAGGGACACCTATGCACACATGCACCTTGTGGGCATGCAGTGGCCCAAGCTCACTCTTGTTCTGGGGCTGTGATGTTCCCTGTTTCTCCCCACTGGGCTCCTGCTCTGTCCCCACATGCCAGCTCCCAGGGCCAGGACAGCTCTACTAAGCTTCTGTAGCACTCTTGAGCCTGGAACCAGTTCTGCTCCTAGAAATGGTTCTGCAGCTGAGGTGTTGCTCAGGATACATCCCTCCTGATGAATATTTCTCTCTTATTAGACTCAGACAAAATTGTCACCAATGGTGTTCTAGTCATTGCGCCCATTCTTTGTTAATACCCGGGTTAGTGTATGTGTGTGTGTGTGTACGTATTTATCGTTGTTCATAATTATTTGCCTGATCTTTAAGTTCTGTTATCATTCTTTACTTTCCTGCTCACCTGAACTTAGTCACTTTCTAGAGCTGAGCAAGGCTCTGCAACAATCCCCAGTCCCAAGCCCCCAGCCTCAGCCTTTCAGCCATTTGGCACCTCTCTCTCTGCCCTATGTTTTGAAATAGCACTGATGACAGAAGCACATTACAAATCAAAGGGCTTTGTTTTCTCTAAGTCATGTCTCAAGACTGGTCTAAAGCTGGGAGACTATCTCTTCCTTGAGGTTCTTATTTCAAAATCAACTAAAATAAAAATGCTTTTGGTTGCCGTGAGCAAACTAAATATCCTCACGGGCCTGCGGGTAACGTATCAAGTGACAGTTTTAGATCAGAAAGGTAAGAGGAAGTGGGAGACTGTGGTGAATGAGAGGGCATACGCCCCACTTAGGCCATTCAAATTAAAACTGAAACAGCACCAGTGCCATATTATAAAAACTGGGCCGTCTGAATCCAGCCCATTGCTATTGGTCTGCAACTTCTGTTGAAACATTCTTTGCAAAACTAGCTAATTTTGTTCAATCGTTGTCATTAAGTGTTGGCTTTCTCACCCAGTTCCTGTCAATTGCACTTCATTGGCAAATATCTCCTTTTGAGTGAGGTCCAGAGGAGCACTGCTGTAATTATCACCATCACCATTCTTATTGTCTTACCTATGTAATGAGGGTTTACTATGAACAAGGCATTTTGCTGAATGTTACACCCGCATTACATAATTTAAAGCTTAGAAAAACCCTACAAATTAGTAAGTATTATTATTCCTATTTTGTACATTCTGTACTCTCTGGCTTCAAGGCATTTAAAGAACTTGCTGGATGACCTCCTTTTGGCCTCAAGAGACTGCTGTATCTGTCAGATGAATCTACATGACAGTGACATCATGCTCCTGTGCCTCGTTTTGTAATGTAAATTAGGACCCACTACCTGTTTTTTCCATTTCCAAAACCTTCCACTCAAAAGAGAAGCCTCACTTTTGCTCCCACTCTTTGGCCAAGGTAAGTCCTAAGGCAGAGTGAAGTCAGTTGGTGAGAAGGTTTATCCGCTTCCAGAAAGGAGAACTGCAGGGCGTAGCAGCAGCGAATGTCGTGGACAATAATCTAATCTTCTATGTTTGATCTCTTCAATAGGTGTCATGTGTCATATGATTATGGGCTAGATTCAGTACTTGGTAGTCTAAAATTCTGTAATTAAATCCCCCTGTAAAAACCAAACTCTGTAACTCAACATACTGAGGTATGGATGTGTTACATCCTTGCCTCATTAATATTCTAATATCATAACAGGTATGAGGCTTCAATGATTGAAACTTGAAGGTCTTGGATAGAGGTGTCTCCTAATTAGCATTGATTGGCCAGTTTAATGCTATTGCTCATTTCCCCATGTTCTTTGTAATTCTACATGCATTGTGTAAAGTGGTAGAAAAATAATAAATCTGATTTATTTGACTTTTACTAGAAAATAACTGTTGCTTCTAATCTATTTTGGACATATTAAAAAGTAGGTAAACTTTTCAAAATTATAAAGGAAATAGTAAGAAATAAGATATATTTGTCTAATATGTTTTGCAATTATTTGATCCATTAAAAAACCCACCTCGGAAATGAATATATTTATGCTCTATATAAACAGATTTTAGTATATTAAAAAAAATACTGGAAGAATAAAACTTCCTAAAGAGATTCTATACTTTCTATATTTAAACCTGATTAGCATTTTAATTCATGATATTATTTATAGATAGACTTTTTTAAGTGTTGTATTTTCCAGTAGCATTTTTTCCCCAAAACCTGAACTATAGGCAGAATAATGTTATTCTATCACTATGTTCTCAAAGACCTCCAGGACCAAACAAACAAAAACAACCCCATAAGTCTATCAGCGGATAGACTTTTCTAAAACCTAAGGTCTTTTACACCATGAATTTTGCTTAAATATTTGGCATCCTCTGCTTCTTGTTGGTTACTATGGCCCAGGAGATGGAAAAAAGGTGTCCATTAATATGAATAGTGAGCTCAAGAAACAGCAAAGCGTGTTGGGATTCCCTTCTCCACCTCATGCTCTTGGAGTAGCTCTCTTCCTGAGGCAGGTCGGGGCCAGCTTGTCTCCCAATTTCATACCTGAGGGCAGAGTGGTGGCTGCGAGAAGGTGGCTGGGAGTTTTTGGTTTCTCCTTCAGCTCTCCACAAAGTCTCTCTAAATAGTCACTTTGTCGTAAATGATGGTGTGCTTGCTCTACAAGTATAGCTTAAAGGAATGTCTCCTACCTCTGCTTCTACCTTTCATGTGACAATTCCAATAAGATCCCTCCCTTAAACCCACTCTACAAGGAAGTTCTAGGCTCTTCCTTGAAGAACTCAGCCATGGTGAGGGAATGGGTGACATGTTGGCGGCTCCTATTACAAACACCTAGTTAGACTGGGGTAGCTCCCCAAAGGGAATGACTTTCCAGAAGAAGGAAAGTTGGACTAATAAAACAATGAACAATCTCACAAGGTGCAGCAGTCTGAGGGGAGGGGTGGAGGGGGGGGGACGCGGCACTGGGGGGGTTCTCCAGCATTTTTCAGATAGTTAAGTAGAACTATTGAGGAGAAATCCAGGCGTCCAGGCAGCTTTTGGAATATATGAAATAACCTGATTTGAAGATAGGGACACAAAGTAGCCTGTGTTTCCTCCTTTACCTTTGTCTTTTGATTAAATGTACTACAGCCATAAGATTTGGGGTCAAAATTAGCTCCAGTACCACTAATCTCTAGAGTTTCTGTCTCAACGTTGAGGAAGAGGCAGGGGAGAGAGCTCACATGGGGCACTTACCCCGCCATTCCAGGCACCTTGCAGAATCTTTTATATACGTGATCGAATTCAATCTTCCAGTAGCCCTGTGGAGCGGGCATTAACTACATTTCCCAGATGAAGAAACGGATGCTCAAGAGGAAAATACCATTCCCAATGTCACAGTTAGTAGGTAAGGGGATCAAGACTAGAGTTCAGGTCCTAAACACTGTATGTATGTCTTCTTATAATACGAATTCACTGAGCCACAAAACTTTAAGGATCTTAAATGCCATCTAGTGGCAAGCTCTGCAAACTGTAGGCACAATATCCTGAGTCACTCAGGGGCATTCCTGGCAACTTCAATCAATTCTCATGATGGAAAATATTATACTGAATTCCTATATATTCAGAGAGACTGACTTCCAGAGTGTATCACCTGGTTCTATGTGTGGATCCCAAAGGATTCACCTTATCCCCAGAAATCCACTAAGCACAGAAGAGCCAGAATGAAGAACAGCTTCTTTTTCCCAGAACAAAATAGAGATTAATAATATTGAAGTGGAGGTCAATTTAAGCATGTTTGCGTGGGAGTTAATAAACTGTTGTCTTTCCAATGCCTATTCATCTGGAATATAGGCAAACTGCAAAACAATTACAGATGAGCAATCTACTAAAACCACGATCTATTGACTAAATCACCACTATATCAGCATCATAACGTAGTTCAATTAGAGATACCAGGGGAAAGAAAGCAAATGAGATGGAGAGAAAATAGGGTTGCTGGATTCAGCAAAATAAAATATGGGATACCCAGTTAAATTTGAATTTTCAAACAAACAACATTATTTTTGTGTGTGTAAGTATGTCCCCCACAATATTTGGGACACCCTTATACTAAAAACTTATTCACCATTTATCCAAAATTCTTAACTAAGCATTCTGTATTTTTATCTGCAAACTCAAATGAAAGAAAATGCTGTATATAGTTTCACTGGTTACTGGGTTATTCTGATTAATACAACAATAGTAGCTAACGTTTTTATAGTAGTTAATTTTTAAGCCCTTTACTTATGTTAATTCATTTAGTCCTTCACACAACCCTATAAGATAGATACTGTTATTCCTACTTAGAAAATGAGAATATTGAGACACTAGCAGGTGGATTTGCTTGTCCATAGTCACACAGCTGGTGAGTGGCAGAGAAGGAGTTTGAACCCAGACAGTTTTGCTATACAGTCTACGATCCTTACAGTTATGAAATACTGTTTCTTATCAAATATATCATTTAAATTTAAAACTACTCTATAAACTGCAGATATATTGACAATTTTTAAAAATATTGTTCAACAGACTTTCAACATGCATCAAGCACCTGCTTTAAATAAGTCCTCTTCAACAGTAAACTTAATACTCCATCTTTACTGAACATATTTGCTCTCTTCAAACGGTACTTCAGAAATTGGTAGTGTCTCATATTCATTGTTAAGAATACCTGTTATTGTGCTACACATATCAAAGGACTAATTAACAAAAATCCTTGACTATTTAAATTCCATAATTCCATATACTAGAGCTTTATGCTACATATACATACATATACGGTTCATAGCTAGAGAATACTGGAGAGGCAGAACCCAATCCAGATCCTCTCTCTCAGATTTTAAACCTAGTTTTATGTGTGTATCTTTGATACACCTTATTTCCTACAGAGTCAGGATTGTTGTATTCACTCATTTAATAAAAGTCAGATCAATATAAGCCTGAAGTTTTGAATTCTGCATACTGGTACCATGACTTTTGCTTAATTTGAAGTATCCTGATACTCTACTTCTAAACTGCAATTGGATTCATACTCAGATCACTTTCAGTTCAATTTTTCTAAACAAGTCTCACTAAAATCATTGCCTCTAAATGAATATGTTTCTCAGTCAAGCCATAAATTACTAATTCCTTTTCTCTCATACTTTACCTTGTGCAAGAATCCCAGGATGTATATCCCAAAACGCACATTTCCATGCCCAATCCAGACCTAATAACATCAGAATCTCTGGGGATGGGATTTAGGATCTGCATTTTCAGCTAGCCCATGCCAGCCAGCCGATCCTGATGCAAAAGGTCCCCAAACTACACTTGTAGAAAACGACTTTGACACCAACATGCAAGAAGGGACGAGCAGCAGGTGGTGTGCTTTTTCCCACTGAGGGCTTTAAAGCCGCTTTATTTTTAGAATTTTCCCTATTTCCCATTTCAGAGCTTTGAGGCAGCTGTAGAAACATACATATATATATAGTGTTACATTCTTAGATCCATTATCTTGCAGATACAGCTCCTCCCACGTCATGAGGCATATGCCTAACAGGACAGATGGGTCCTGTGGTACTCATGAAGGGCCATCAAATCCTACAGCTTTGGGGATTAAAATTCCACAGTGCTTCTCATGAAAGAAAAAAAGGCTGAGCCTCAAATGGTTGGTAGGATGGAGAGGGGAGAAAGGCAACTCAGAGCTGAACTGGAATAATAGTTATTCAATTACCCTTGCTTTTATTTCATTCACTTACTTTAAGCCTCTTAACCATATTTGGTTTTGCTAATTATGTTGCATCTAAAATGGTAATAATAACCATATACAATTCTGCAATAATACAATTTTGAATGCAATCTATAAATTTTTATTCTATTTTTAAATTTTAAAACCACAGAACAAGACATTATATAAATAGATACTATTTAATAATGACTATAGGTAAACATCTCTCGGTTTTTCTCTTTCTTCTATTGGGTAAATTGAACAAAATACTTTTTATCCATTTTTAGCAGCATCAAGAAAATAGTGCAAATGGGCACATGAATCTATTCCATTGAATATATATGCACACACATACCCCTGCCTCCTTTAAAGTTTTCTCTGTTAAAAGCTCCCGAGCACATAGAAGAGAAAATGTATAGGACAAGAGAAACCATATTATTCAAAGAGACTGTAGTCTGACTTCTTAAATGAGGAAAACCTGCAAGGAACGTATTTGTAAAATAATGATGCTTTCATCGTTACGAGTTTCCGTTGCTCAACAGAGGTGAATGCTACAAAATGTCTATTGCTTATGTTTAGTGTCCCACTTTACTGTAAAACAGTGAATATCCTAATATGAATCCTACATTAAAATTTAATGCATGTCAGTTACAAAAACCTCTCTCATTAGAATGAAGAGAGAGAACTTCACACTGTGAACAGAGAGAAGGCAAAGACGAAGTGTATAAACATTTGCAGGTGGATGAACTTTACATTTTATATATTTAAAGATAAGTTTCAAGGATGATCCTCTATCATTTTAAGCAGCAGGGAAACAGAGTTTTAAAGAAAATTATCAAATGCATTTTTCAACAAATGGCAGAGAAATTTTTTACCACTTGAATAACAAATAAATATGCGTGTACTGTTGTAAACTTCTCTAGCTCAGCCCTTTAGCTCATAGGAACTGTTTCCTGACAGGCAAAACTGTTCATATGTTACTTTCCTTACTTAGAGTGGTGAATGTATAGAGCCCATTTTATTCATGACATGGCCTGACTATTCTTCAGGTACATCTGGACTAACTTTAGCTTACGTGCAACATTCTGGAGATGAAATGAAAATAATGCTTGAATCCATTTAGGCAATTTTAAATGCTTGGCTTGTACAGATATGGACACAGAATTGATGAAATTGTTTGTGATACTGAGTATGTCTATCACAGAAGTGGAAGAATGCAGTGAATTGGAAAAACATATTTCCAAATACATGTATTTTGCATATATTTTGCTGTACTGAAAAAAAATCATGAAAAAAATTGATTGGAAAAAAAGGCTGGTAAGGTTAGACTTCATTCTACATAATGTCAAATGTAAACAGCCATGAAAAAATGGCGCTCAATGGAAAATAGAGAAACTGGATTTTTGGGTCAAGTTATGTCACTTATAGGATTAAGTCATATAACCTCTGTAAATCATTTTTTCATGTCTTGAGACAGAATATACAAATAATTATATGTACCCATATTATTATAAAGATACAGTGAAAATTATTAGAAAAGCCCTTTGAAAACAACAAAGTGCTACAGAAATGCAATTTAATTAGTACACATAGTACAGAATATTCTAAAGTAGTTCCTGGGGATGTTAAGGCAGTTATTTTTAAAAAGCACTCTGTGATCAAATAAGTTTGAAAATCACCAAATAAAACTAATCTCTTTCCTATAGGATTCTTAAGAATCCTATGTTAATATGCATCTGAATCAGTAAAAACAGAGAAGAGGATATAGACTTTACTAGATATATTTCAGCACAGAATCATTTTTTGTTGTTGTTGAGAACCTTATGGAAGCAGTGTTTTTCAGGGTACATTTTGGAAAATGCTGATACAATGTGTCATTTGGTAGGAAGTGGAACCTAATTTGCTTTAGAGTGCTGCATTTTTAGGATGAAAGGGTGATAATGTTATCCTAATTTTATCAGTTCACAATCAGACTGAGGAAGAGAGGGCCTTTTGGAAACTCTGAGTCTGTATTCAGGAGGACTGAACTCTGGTCGTAGAACTATCTGAAGAAAAAGAGCATCTGGAAAAATGGAAATTGTGAGTGCCAGGACCAGGAACCGAGAGAGCTAAGATTGAAGTCAGCTACGGCAGCAAGCTGGACCCAGGTGTACTGAGAAGCCAGCAGTCAAGGGGGCAGCTCGTGGCCCTTCGAGAGCCGGGGCCAGGCTGAAACCTCCACAGAGAGGAAAGTGGGCTGACGATATATAGGCAATTAACCGTTAGAGGGCGGGCTGGAGCTGGAACGCAAAGCCAAAGAGTAGATACACCAAATGACAAGGACCCAGGAAAGCTCAGGTGACAAGAAGGAGTGAGAGGAGGGCAGTCAGACACACCAGGAGTCGAAGGAAGTAGAGGGCAGGTCAAAGGGAGGGAGCAGCATCTGGAGAGTTTGACAGACCCTGGGCAAGGAGGCTAAGGGATGAGGTAAGGAGTCAAAACTCTGGTGGGCCTTGATGCTGACGTCACACCCTGTCCTAAACAAGGAAACTGATATCTATTTTTCTCTGAGATATACACTAAGTCCAGACGTGATTAATGGTAAACTATAGGCAGACATGTCCTTAGGCACATCCTAAAGGATCTCAGAGAAGATTTTAACCAAAGGTGAATACAGAAACGGGCATGGAAGATGGACCTACACTTTCCAGCAGACACACTACGCCAGTGAACTACAATTGCAGCATAAAACAAAGACACTGGAGATTTAAAAGTCACTTCACTGAGGCAGGTTTTCCCCACAGAAATTCTAATTGAATAGTGACAGAGAAAATGAATGTGATATTTGCTATAAATAAACTTTTATATTGACATTAGCTAGCAAATAAATACTTCACAAATGAGGGATATTAATCATGAATGTAAATGAAAATCAAATGACCTACTCATCATAGCATCATTGGCTTTGAAGAAAAATGCAAAGGTCTCTAGGATCAACCAAAGCAACTAGACCAAGTGAACTGAACTACGACCAAGAGTGTTGGACAGACTATCAGTCTCTAAACTGTGGTGTGTGCACAATAGATACGCCATCGAGTTGTAGGAAGAAAAAATTAGAATTTCCATCCTATTTCCTATTTGTTTTATCTTAAACCAAAAAACAGAAATTACATTTTCTAAATATTTAATGTGTGTGTGTGTATTCAATGTTCAGCGGCACTGTGAGGGGTAGACAATTTTTGCAATGTGGAACCACAAATTTAAAGGGCGAGCAAATCCACCAAAGTACTAGGAGCTCTCCTTCGAGACAAGGTGAGTGGCCAGAGCAATGCTGGTCAGCACTGGGGCTTTCTAATCCAACGAATATCCCGAGAAAGGGAGGCACCTCACTCGCTAAATGGTCTGTAAAATATTGTGGTGAAATTTGTCACATGAGCTTCCTGGCGTGTGGCGAGGAAGTCCCCTTCCACCGCTGACTCCAGCCTCATCGTGGCCTCATTATAAAACAGACATAACTTAGACACTGAGAGCGCTGCTTTAAAGACAAAACGACACCACCCATTAAAGTTGATTCCCACTTTCCTGGAAAGCTTTTACAAATGCTCATCTTATTTGAAATAGTATTCTCAAATTCTAAATCTTACTCATTGGCATATTTTCAGCTCCTATTTTTAGAGAAGAACCGTTGCCATTCTGATATGTATTTCATTAATACAAAGATAACTAATATGTCACAAATTAAAATTCATTTGTACACAAAGAATCAGAAGTTATTTAATCCTCATTATCATAAAAACATGAAAGGGCCTGCTGTGCACATACAATTCTCATAAGTGCTGCTGTTCAGTTTTGAATGGTTTCAAATACTGTTTCTACACAAAAGCATCCAACTTCCCACATTTCTGTTTATTGCTTTTGGAATGTTGAATCATGACAATGAGGGCAGCAGTAATCACACACCCAGGCAGACACGCTGCTGAATACATCTTTCAGTTCCTTGCACCCGGCATTGTGTTTTATTATAACAGGTGTCTCAAAATATTTATTTGAATTTTAAAAATCATGAAGCCGTTTAAAATAACCTCCAAATCACAAAGTCTCCATCAAATTCTCATGTACCGTTGAGGCCTGCCTTTCCAAAACTGCACCCTGCACTTAATCTAATCTACTCCTACCTACAGCCACCAGAAGCTACTGCTTTGCGTATTTTTCATGATTTCGTATACATAAATGCTAGTGTAACAGTGCTTTATAACGGCTTAATATGTCTCATTGCTTTGTCTTAGGGAATTCTTTTTTTTAAAGCTGTCTATAGAGAGATATAATACACTAACCTAAAGAAATGACTCAAAATTAAAACGAGTGGAAAGGTAGGGGCAATATTTTGGGTATTAAGTAGATTTCCTGTGCATAACGTAAAAGTTACCTTTTTTAAAGGTTAATTTTAAGTTTAGATGGCTATATCTGTAACACTAATTAAATTACATGATGTCTTTTTGTTAACTTCACCAGAAATTAGCTTGTGGTCCTGATAATTTTCTAATTACTTTGGATTTGGCCAGTCATCATTTAGATACTAGAATCTTAGTGGTGTGAGAGTTTTTACAAGGCGAAGGTTGCCTGGAAGGTTATCTTTTTTGTAATATCCACATTTTAGATGAAAAAGAGAAAAAATTGAGTCCTAGAACATTGGTGTGATTTGTCAGCCCTGAAAACCAGATTTTTGGACTTCAATTTATGTGCTCAGTACAATACTAACTGCACTTTCCTTTGCCCTCTAAGTACTTTCTGTATAAATATCCTACTCAGTTTTGTTTTGCTCCTTAAAAGTTTTTTCTAATTGGATAGTGAAGATTCCCTTTGATAGGGTAAAATTATAAAAAATTCAAAGATGGGGCCAGTCCAGTGGCATAGCGGTTAAGTTCGCACGTTCCGCAATGGCGGCCCAGGGTTCACAGGTTCAGATCCTGGGCTCGGACTTACACACTGCTCATCAAGCCATGCTGTGGCAGCATCCCACATACAAAATAGAGGAAGATTGGTACAGATGTTAGCTCAGGGACAATCTTCCTTACCAAAAAAAAAAAAAAAAAAAATTTAAAGATGATTTATAGTCCAAGTAAAGTATGGACATCCTTTGATTCATTTCATACACTCAAAAAATATATGAAAATTATGAAAGATGGAAGCTGTTTCACAATTATACATAAATTAAATTTCACTACTTGATCTGTTTTAGATCTGCCTTATAACCGAAACCTTCATGCAGGCATACTGTTTACTAAAAATGAAATTTTGGAATAGTAAATTGGAAATCATAATATTTCTCCATATTGTCAAATGTTTTCCAGTGGCCTAGAGGTCCGTTGATCCTTGAAAATCCTTCCTTTAGCTTTTCTGTAAATAAATTGTCCAGAGGATAAGAGAAGTTAATGGCTTTAAAGAAGTTTTGAATTTTATAGCTAGAATACTCCCTTTTAAAAATCTAAAATGGAATAAATTAAATAAGGTTTATTTAATTTGAAAACTTGAATTCAATTTCTTTCTTACATATTTCTATAAAATTAGTATTGAAATGAAGCTATGTAGGGTCAGCTGCAATTTTGACGAAGGTCAATACTAAAATGTGCAGTCTAACAATTCTATTAATTCTATTAATTTGGTTGAAATACTATGCAGACTACCTTAAATTAGCAAATGTCTCATGAAATAGACCAAAGGTCATTTCCTAGGTGACACTATGACATTTTCCTTCCTATTAGTCATTTATACTATGCTACCCTTTATGAAATCTGAAAACTTTTTAGTAAATTCGATTATGGATGGTGAATTATCCATATTTACCACCAATAAGGTGGTCACCACCAATAAGGCAATGAATACATACACAATGTATTCACTGTAAGAGAATTCATGATGTCTTGTTTAAAAAAGTTTTTAATCAATCCAAGTTAATTCTCAGAGTGCTCCTTGTTTCGTTGCATCTACTATACCAAAATATTTATTCACAATTTATAAGATTATCATCAGTAATGCTCTTACCTCTGATAGAATGTCATTAAACATCTCAATTTCATGCTGAGTTTTAATCAGTTTGTATAATCTGAGCATAAATAAAAACAGAATTTACTCAATCTGTTGAAAAGCCACTGAAAATGGACATAAAAGCATATAAGCAGTCTAGTAAGAATATGATTTCAGTAGAGAACACTGCCAAATTATATAATGTTCATTTTAAGTTACTAATAATATTATTACTACTCCCAGGTAAAGAATCTGAAAAATATGATGCTACCTAGGTAAAAAATTTAGTAGTTTTTGGTTGCCAATGTCAATTCACATAATTTATCAACACTGCTCATAGTCTGCAACCCATCTAATAATAAATGACTACATTTCACAGTTTTATTGGAAATTCCCTTTTGGAAGAAGCAGAGAATATGGATGCATATCTTCATCCTTGGTTATAATTGGTGGTGTCAGATTATGCTCTCCTGAGTTACACAAGCCACTAGAAGGAGAAAGAAGGGAGCTACCCCTTGCTGGGACCTACTATGTGCTTCCCCTGTCCTGTCATTTGGCTTATTTAATCCACCTTAAAATCCAATAAATTTCTGAGTCCTTTGTTTAGACACTAACCACAGAAGATAATAGTCTAATCCTAAAAGATCTCAGTAAGTTAAATGTCACTTTATTTTTATAACAGGGATTAAAATCTAGTCCATCCATGTGTTAGGAATGTACAACTAGGAGTCAGGAATTATTGGCTTATGATCTTTCAACTTAGGTGTGGGTAAGATTTTTCTGAAAGGCAGAAACTGAAATTTAACCTTAGGAGGCTTGGTAAACGCATTGGTAGGGCTTCTTGCTCAAAGTTCTAGAAAACGTCAAGCCCATCAAAGTGATGGAATGACACTTTTTCAGAGGTCTGAGAAATGCCTCTCATTTAAGACTGCCAGTGGACTTAACATATTTTCACCATGTTTGTATGGGAATAACATAATGATTTCATGATGAATAGTAGCTCAAGGAAGCTAATCAGTTGGGTAATATCACATCTGAATAACAACACAAGAAAATTTGCCTGGGAAGCTTCTGAGATTTTGACCTTGGAGAAGAGATTGGAAGACATATTAGAGTAATAATAAGAATAAAATTTTAAAGTGATATTTGAATACAAAAGAATTTCTTAAAAGAATACATAAGAACTCTTTAAAATATATCACAATTAGGTAAAAGGGCTTTTCTGGCTTTCATTTACAACAATTTTATTTCCAGATATTATCTGGTTAGGTTTTAGAAAAATCTATTAAACTGAAATATAACTCTCGTTATTAGAGGGTTACTTGCATAGCATAAGAGAAATTTCTTAAAAAATCAGTTATCAGGAGATTGACAATGAAGGAGGGAATTTAAATAGACATAGTTTCTCTTCTGAAGAGCTATTTCTCAGAATTGATGCATCTTAGTTAAAAACACAACTATAATTTACAATTCAGAAGCCTCAAATTGGGATAAAAATTGACCCTATATCAACAATTCAAAAACAAAATCACCCTATACATTATCTATAAAAATATTAATCTTATCTTCAACAAAAACACTAACAAGAATAACAACATGCAGTTGAACAGATTATATTCTCTTGAGGAGAAAACACTAAAAATAGTCACAATTCTGGAGCATTTTCTTGCATGATGTCAAAAAGAAAAAATAAATATAAGTAAATGTGTCAATTTACCTTGCCTTGGAGATTCTAAATATGTTTTGACACAACAAAAAATAGACATATACTGGAAGAACTGGTCTTGAATTGACAGAAAATCTGTCACCAGCAGAATGAATCAATTTCAGCATGCAAGTGACTTTAACAAGACAATTGAAAAGCCATTTTAAAAAAAGTGATGGATGGAGGTTTGCACTGAAATTTATATGCTGATTCATGTAAAAAATATTTGCTTTATTTTTATCTTTCTAAAGAAATTTGCCATTGCCAATCCCTTTGTGTGGATGTTTCTAGAGTCTACTAGTCTGTCTGAGTTACCTACGGGTGTAAAATATTTTGTCTTTTTCCACATGGCATTATGACTCACAAACAATATTAGCTAAACCCAGTTCATCTGACATATGACTGGAATATTTCCAATTTAAAAATTATTATACAGCAACAAGGGCAAGTTTAATTTTACCATTCAAGTCTAACAAATGAAAAATTTTTCCACGATTTCTTCAAATTAAGAACTTGAAAACTTTGTAAAGGCTCTATATTATAAAAATTTAGTTTCTATATTATAAAGGCCAGATCTTTAATATGAGATTTTAGATTTTTTTTCAAATACTATTTTAAAATTTGAGGAGATTAGCAGTTGGTCTCTTAAATTGAGGATCAAAATTATATACTCTATAGGCCCAAATCAGTAACTTGAATTATATTTTGAACTATTCATTCATCCATTCATTCAACAAATATTGAACGCCTACCATGTGTCAGGTGTGGTGACAGGTATTTAGTTGGGTACTGGACAAGTTGAGAAAGTCAAAAAGACAGGGTCCCAGCCCTCCTGAAGCAAACAATCTAGCATGAAAACACAATTTCCAATATGGGGTGCTAATGCTACCATGACAGAATTACAGATGACACAGTTGTATACAGGAGCCAGATGTGGCGTGAGATGGGGCTGGTGGCAAAGCCTTCCCAGAGGACAGTGATCCAAACCGTAGCTGAAGGATTTAACCAAAAGAAGACTGGTCATGCCGTGGGCAGAGGTGCTCTTCCCATTCTTTTCCTCTAGGAAGAGGACATTTATAAAGGAATGGGAAGAGAGAGAGTGTTTGATTTGAGAAAATGAAGCAAATTTAGAAGAGTATGGTAAGAGATGAAATGGCGCCAAATCACGAAAAGACTTTTAGGCTATATTAAGGAATCTGCACTTTATTCCGAGGCTGGTAGGGAGCAATTGAAGGGTTTAAAGAAGGGAGTAAGAATATCATATTTGCATTTTAGAAAAAAAAAATCACACAGGTTACAATTTGGGCAAAAGACTTCTAGGGAGTGAGACCAGAAACAGGAATGCTGGTTAGGGGGCTTCTGCAAAAACCCATGTGGAAGACGGAGGTAGCCTAGATCATGGAACTGGTGGTGGAGACGGTGAGAAGTGAAATGATTTTAGAGCAGCTTTCTTCAGTAGTTGAGATAACCAGTACTTGCTCAATCAGTTAATGTGAGTGTGTGGAGTTGGTGGAAGTGAGGTTGGCAGGAAGATGACGGGCAGAGGAAGGGTAGCCTGGAGGACATTGGGAAGCACGAGCTAGGGGGATAGATGAAAACAAAGAAAGTATGGTGTCATGCAAACCAAATAAAGGGAATGGTTTATGGAAGTGATAATGTCTTAAGAGCGTGAACAGTGTGTTGTTCACTCATGAATCATCACTATTTATCATGCTATGTGATGCTTCATAGATGCATCACAAATCAAGGTATGTTAAATGAATGATTTAATTTAGTAAGTCCTGCTACATATAAGATGAGGACATCAGGCTGGGTTCTGGGATGATAAATATATTTTATATTTTATATATATATATATATATAAAACCTACCTTCAAAAAGTTCATAGAATAGTAAAAGGAGAAAGACATACAAATTATTCATAATGTGTGGTAGCCAATGAAAGAGCTCAATAAAGTGCTAGATCAGTAAGGATCCAGATAGAATTTCAGGGGAAAGTAAAGAAAAAAGTGAATATTTCTAACTTCGAGAACAGGGAAAATTAACGCCAAGCGAAGAAAAAACTAAGAGACTAATGGAAATTTCAGGTGACTTGGTGAGAACAGTTTCAGATGGGGCAATATGGTTTGAAGAGCAGTGACATTTGCTATTTTAATTGTTTTCATGATTCCCAGAAATACAATGAATTACCACAGTTTTGAAACTCTTGGATACAGCATAAAAATCAATAAGAGTAGAACTCATATCTTTCAAATAAAATGACCTCATTATGGAATCAAGCTGTCTTACTTTTCTTTGCCACAGAAGATTAACAAATTTGTGCCTACTTAACAGTACTCCACTGTTTTAAAAAGAAGATTGTTTTAACAAGCACTGACTGTAACCTTACTTCATTTGCAAATGATAAATAACTCTGCAGTATCTATGCTTTCCTTCTATAAGCAAGCTCTCACATGAGAATGCAATCAAATTCTCCATTGCTTAGCAACCACAGGTAAAGAGCTAATAAGTCAGGAGTCATGATTCTATGGGAACAGTCTGCAGGTCAGTGGCATGATTTCAAGGTGGTTTCAAGCCCTGCTGTTACACTTGCAAACCAATATTGACACAAGGCATTAGAATAGAGGACAGTTAAAATGCAAATGTTCTCATAATCGATCGAATTGACCTAAACATAGTGTGATCTGCTACAATCTACTGCACCAATCTGACAGTCACATCTATAAATCAATATCAGGGGAAAAATAGCACGGGGACATGGTTTCATAAGGAATTTTTGTTTTACCAATTTAGTTAAGCCAAAGAGGAAGGCACATTTAAATTAGTGTGAAGGTAATGCCTCTGATTTCCACCTAACCACCAGGAAATCTTCTAAGGAAGAGCAGCAGCTGGTGCTGAAACAGTTTTTGAAAATATTACCTGTAACCACTGTGACTGGTCGTTGTGGCCGGAGGTCCAGGCATTCACTTTGCCCTGCTTGTCCAGCCGAGCTTTCCGCGGCTCCCAAGTGAACATGTCCATATTGAGAGTTCTGAAGACGCTGGAGGCGGTGATCTGATAGTCTTGTATATGTCCTGATTTCATCCCCAGAGGCTCAGAACAGCCTGAAAGAAAATGAGAAGAGCTCCATGAGAAAAATAATTCATCACCCTGAAAGTTTTCTCTGTTCATTTTGGATAGGCAAGAGAAGATTAAGCATAATGCTATTCATTCCCCCAAAGAGAGAGCATCTAAATTCAAAAAAAGGCTATAATCAGAAATAAATCTGAAACAAAATCAAAAAACAAGATAGCCAATACAGGCTATTTTGTCTGAATATATTTTGGAAAAATTGAAAACAAGACAGACAATTCAAACTACTTTTCAGTGACAGATGATTTTGCAAAATGAAAACAATGCTGAAATGCTCTCTCCTGTCTCATTACTGATCGCCTCATGACTGTTCTCTGGTTTTCAACAGTTTCATTGTGTCTTTAAAAATGGAGCATTTTCTCACAAAGTATATTTGTTTTTCTTTTATTTGCTTCCATAATACTGCAAATGTAAATTTTCTCAGTACAAAGTCATTTTCACAAACTGCTCCAATGGTATATTCAAAACTGGACACCATTTTCTTTTCCAAGAAACGTCTGTCAATCTTTATCCCTGATTCTTATAGCATCAACTAGGCTTCTTCTGGAAGGTAGGAAGCTAATATTTATTCGATGTACACCATGTTCCAGGCATTGTGCAAATGTAGAATTTAAACTAATAGATAACAGAAGAAAATAAGATAATTCTAGCAAAAACCATTACTGGACAAGCTTTTTTTAATAAATTTTTATATTTTGATCATACTCAATAGCCTCTAGTATTGGATATTTTTGGAAGATTCTCAAATCGGCCACATATTTTTCCAGGTTTCACATAGTGTAAAATTTGGGTTTGTCTGTCATTGAAAGACTGTGTGCACGTGTGTACATACACACAATTTTCCAATCTTGAGTTGCAACTGTGACAAAATTCCATTCACAAAGCTTGTAATAGGAGGCGTAATTCTATTATCATATTAGCCAGTGGTTGAGTTTTCCATATGTAAAACTGTTACATTTTGGCCAAGGAACACACAAGGTAAGTTAAATCATCAAGAAAGCCAAGATAAAAGAGGAGACTTCGTCAATCAATGCCATCTCCTCACACTCTACTGGTCCCCCACTTACGGTGTGGCCTTGTACCCATTATTTAGCCACTTTGTGCCTCAGTTTTCTCATCTGTAAAATAGTGATAATAATAGAAACTATAATTAATTGCCTTCTGTCCTAGTCCATCTACATTACTTCTCCCTTCTTGAGGCTCCTCCATGTCTGCCTTCATCTCCACCTTCTAAGAAATGCCTATCCTATGCAAACATGACAAAAACTGACATGGAGGGTTAGCCAATTGTGTGTCTTAGCACAAGTCTTGTTGGGTTTTGGGGTAGGAGACCTATACCCTACGTCCTATGATAAAAATAGCTCTAAATCTTAAATGTAAATTCTGAAGAAGAAAAATTTCGTGACAAATCTCCAAGTTTCTAGAAAGTTCTACAGTCTTAAGGGCATACCATTTTTCTCCAGGCAGTTCTAAGGTAACATGTGTTGTCTGCATTATAGATTTCTGACTTGTTCTTCTATTACTACAACCACCACCCACCACGCCACCCTGCTACAGGAGTCTTTGTAAAATTTCCCTTGGCTTGCGGAAGAGATGCAAGGGAAAAAGAAAAGTAGTTGTTTTTTCCCTTTTGTGATGTAACATAGTATTGAAATATTGAATAGAAATGGAATGTCTTTACTTTGACCATTTCTACTTAGTCATAGAATTCATTCCATACTCACTCGGTTGTCCAGTACTTAGCCCAGAGGAAGTGTTGTATAATTTGTTCAAAGAATGAATGAATGACTATTCCTCCACTAAATATGGTCATGATCCATGTCATTCTAAACATCTTAAATCATATCTCTTTCAGAGAATTTAGGGGCTTTTCTTTTAAACCGTCTGGGAAAAGATTAACTGCTGATCTTCTAGGCAGGCTGTGAGATTCTGTAACAGTTTATTGACTACAATAAGGCAGCCTTGGGCTTTACAGTGTTGCACTGGATTGTGGGAAATAGTTTGGCACATTATATTACTGTTTATTTCCAAGTGTTACAGCTAACCTCTGCATTTGCCTCACCCCACAAATTTCCCTTCTCATCCATACGATCTCATACGTATAAATTAATTAACTCTTTTACCAGTGTGGACAGCCCTTGAATAAAATGAAGTATTAACAAGAAATTGTTTATTTCTCTAGTGAAGTGCCTTAGCTTTTAAAAGCATCCAGTGAGAGATAGTATTCTCTGCATGCAAGTTCAAAATCAATTTGTTGGGTTGGGAGATGAGATACAGCTCCTTTTCGAGAACATAAAATCTGTAAAGTGTCAGGTGTAACCTCTTGTCAAACTTGAAAGTAAAATATAGTCACACCCTAGGAGTGTAACTGTACGAGAGACTGACCCTCATGAATCAAAAGACTGAAAACCTGAGGAAGGTGATGTTAAGCAACTAAAAACCACGGGGCTTGCAGCAAACCTCATCATATTGTGGCTTCCTCTTGATTGCTTTGTGATGAATGACTTAGGGATGACACTGGCCTGTGGTGATATAGTGACATGCAATATAAACATCGTACAGCAATAACTCTGCTGAGATTTACTGGTAGTCAATAAGCCTGTTTGAATTACCAAAATAAGGAAAACATCCCTGTTAGGATAATTAATGCTACTAAAATTGTATGTTGGTTGCTTCATAAAATATACTCATATATAGCATGAAAACGTGATTCTTAAAATAGATTCATGTGTGTGGCCAAATGTCTCCAATTCCTTTAAATGTAATGGGTTCATCTAAAGTTTGGTTGTTTTTTAATAGTAACTAGTATTTGCTTAAAAATCATTCCTTTTCTCGGCATCATAAATAAACCTAAGAAGGGAAACAGATATCAAGTATGCATTTTAACCTATATACAACCTCTTGAAAGAATAAAAAGTTCTCAGTTGTCCCTTTGCAGGGATGTGTCCTCCTATTTTTAACTAAACGGTATTATTGTAAGTTTGATAAAAATCTTTTATACTTGGAGGTTATGTTAAAAAATAGGGCACACATGAATTTTTAGTTTTCTTCAAAACATAATTGTTTGAACAACATAACTTCAGGCTAGAGAGGCAATGGTAGTCTGTAAATGTTGATGCTAGAAATATAAGAAAAACCATCAAACATATAACAGTGAAATGCCTAGACAAGATTTTCTGGTTAGTTCAGAATCTAGCTATATTGAAACCAGACCACTGTGAGATCCACACATTAAGTCTTCATCTTTATATCTAGTACTGATGCTCCTGGAAGACAAGAATTATTTAACTCTGAGTCCTTTGACAGATTATCTTTGAGCTGGATAACCACTGTTTGTACAATCAGCAAGTTGCTAGATAAGAATGATCCAAGAATGAATTTATAGTAGCAATCTTGGTATTGAATGAAATATTGTCTCCTTGGGAGGACTGATAAATTTACATGTTTCATAAAACCTAAGAAAACCCAAAAACCAAAACCAAGTTCTTACTTTTCTATACCCTATAGCCTAAATGGAACTGCAATTTATGAGGTCAGGCAGATTCGAGTTTTTATTGAATTTTTCTCACAAAACATAAATCATAGTTACTACCAAAAACATCGCGACACGTTTAAATTTGACAAAAATTTCTAGTGAGCATGTGTTGTACTTTCTTTGACCAAAGAAATACATTGCTCCTTCTACATTAATTCTATTCTGTAGCATGTTTTAGAGTTTATCCTACACACACACACACACACACACACACACACACACAGTTTCTCACTGAACAATGCCCTAGACATTTTGTAGCAGAAATGAGTATCTATGGGTGTTAAAAAATTGCAAGTTAGTAGCAGACTACATACAAACGTGATTTTTTTTTCTTTAAAGAAAATACAGAGATAGATAATATGAGACTCACCCGATAGTTCACATCCAAGAAGCTCCATTCTCAAGGTGCAGTGTCTTCGACAAACTTGGGGATAGAGTCTTACATACTGAGCTTTTATGGGTGGTGTGAAAGAGTTGGCATAGGGTGTGTTGTTATCAACATTTCCATGGAACACCTGAGGGAAGAGATCATACAGAGTTTAAGATAATTAATTGCAATAGCTTCTTTACCTATTTTCATATATTAACCCTATATCTTACCCAATATAATCTTTCAAAGATTGGATTAAATTATTTGGGGGTCTGGAGCATTTAGGAAGTGCCTTGCCATCAGCAGGGAATAGAAAACCTATAGATAAAATCCTAATTAAAGCTATAAACCACTGTGGCCTATGGTATAACCTATACTCTACTATGATGGTCTTGTCAATTTTAAGGCCAATCCTTCAGAGCTAGGGGAGTGCTTCTCTCTTTCTTTGAGAAATGGGCACCTTAAACCTTTGAACTTAATCTGGGTCTGTCCATTTTGCTACTTAGTATTCACAGTGTTTGGTTTTTTTCCCCCAAGGAACCAGTCTTCACCAGTGCCTCCTGATCACTCAGGATCTCTAATGCTGTGATCAGACTTATGAGGCTTCAGGGTCTGATTCCTCAAGATTATTCCTTGTTAGTCAGTCCCACATCATTGGATAAGAGACCCATAATTTTTTATATATATCTCCAGTGAAAAACTGTTTCTTTCCAAAACTTAAGTGCTAAAATGTATTTGTAATTCCTTTACATCTCATTCTTATTTTACCTCTTATATAATCTGGTAATCAGAAAACTTTATTGACATTCATTTCAGAAGGTAATTTTAAAAATCTTTAATAAAATTTATGAGAGTCTAGTCTAATGACTTGGTTTTAAATGGGATGAGCTGGAGCCTGATATTTTTAAAATTAAAAATTTGGGAGGAAATTAATAAAAAACTGGGAATATCATATGAAAAAGCAAAGGAGACACTGAATATTATATCCATTTCCTCTAAAATATTTTATTTTGTTAAATAACAAAATTTTCTTCTAGTATGAAGTATAAAAAGATATGCATCTTTTCTACCATTTGGTGCTTTTCTTTAAAAATAATAATTTTTCCTGTAAAAACAGTCTTGATCCCTAGGTATTTGATTAAGGAGAGAGCTACACTGTCAAAGCAATAAAATGAAATCGAAAGCTGACTATTGTTAAAATAAAACTTAATTGTCATACACAGGACTACACTAACCTTGTGATGAAGTGTTTATAGGACCACCAATTAAAATATGAGGAAGCCTTAAATGGTGATCATTGTATATCTATAACTTGGAAAAACTCCTTACTCCCTTCGCCCAACTAGTCCAGTTAAAAAAAAATCATAAATCTATATTCAACAACATAAGGCTTCTGCTGAAGACTCATTAGGCATCTGGTAATCAATGATTATTAATGGGATTTTACTTTTAAATTAAGTGTGTTGTCAGTCTCACCATGTCTTCGTTGGTGCCTTTCACTTTGTACATTGCCCAGGTCTTTCCGTCATTACTATAGGCAATTTTGTAGGATTTTATATACTCTGGGCTTCCAATCCTCTTGGCTCCTTGGGTAATCACGCCAGTGACTCTCATTTTTCTTTGTAAATTTATCTGAGGAGACAAGGCATAATCAACTGTAATCTCTTGCTTTCAAGATGACAAGATAGACAATATGAACTTTGGGAATGGAACATTTTTATTTATTAGTATAGATTTAAAATAATATAAAAAGCTAGTGATTTTTTGTACTTTTTTCAGATGAATATTAAATATATATTAAGATTAGCTTCAAAATCTTCCTCTAATGGAATACTTTTTTAAGTAAAGCAGTACTTGTGAACAAAATTTGAAAATGGCAATGTGCCCAAAAATATAAGAATAGAAAACATTTGGTTGGTTATGATATGGAGGTGTGACCTAGTAAACTGAAAAATGGGACTATTATCTTGCCAAAATAACCTCAGTGACATTACTATTAAACTCCAATGTCAACATAACTGTTAGTGGGTTTCAATTGCTTTAGGCATCAACAAATTTCCATTTAAAATGAAAATCCCCCTGAGGTCTCGGAATACTAGAAAGAGTAAGAAAAGGTAAAGGCAACAATGATGACAAAAAACAAAAACAAACAGAAATATCTTCAGTTTCTGGATCTTTATACTGTAGTCTCTGCTATGGGTAACATGGGATTTTTCACCAAATAGTTGCTTTTCTGTTCATTTCAGCATATGGAGACTTTCTAACTGGTATTTTCCCCATATTTTCTCCTCATTCCAAATCACCCTGCAATAGTTTGCTGCAGAAGTAATAGTTATCTAATAAAAATTTTAATATTATTCTCATATTTAAATAGGGAGCTCCTTTCGACACAACATATAATAATTAAATGCTACGATGCAAGAAAAACATTTTATTCATATATAGCAAACATTAAAAATTGTCCCATTTGCTTTAAAATACCTTTATGATGTCTACAAAATCTTAAACTTAATAGAAATGTATTATTTCAATGTTCCTGACAAATTGCTATAAAGTCCCCTCTCCACCAATTACAAATCAGGAAAATTTAAATGTCTTATACTGTAATATTAAGTTAATGATTCAGAGACCATTTTCCACAGAAAACCAGAAAATCTTCAGAATCATGTAAGTGATTAGGGTTTTTTACTCTACACTGAGACTCTGAGAGTTAACATTTGAAATGGTGGAGGAGGTGCATGAAGAAACCAGCCCCTCTATAATGAGTTTCATATATATATATTCATCTCTTATAGTTAGAGAGTTAAAAATCCAAACCAAGAAAGCAATCCTTAAAGTTTTCCCATGCCAGACAAACACCGTGACTTATTAAAAGGCCTACAGTATTTTATTTCCCTGGATTTATAGATTTTAAATGTGTTAATGGGTCATGGGCAATCCTGAATCCTGCATGGAGTCAGAGCCCTTTTAGGCTTTTGGAAGTTCACCAACACGGTAAGGTCCCCCTTCCTCTTCATTCTAAGTTTCCCAAAGTCTCATCTTCCCCCTCTGAATGTCATGAAGTTCCTCCTCAACTGGTGCTCATGAGGTAATTCTTGGTTTTACACATGTGTAAAGAAAACCTGGACTTTTGGTGAGTTAAAGAACTGGGGTGGGGGCTGGCCCCATGGCTTAGCCGTTAAGTGCACACACTCCGCTGCTGGCAACCCGGGTTCGGATCCCAGGTGCGCACTGACACATCTCTTCTCTGGCCATGCTGAGGCCGCGTCCCACATACAGCAACTAGAAGGATGTGCAACTACAACATACAACTATCTACTGGGGCTTTGGGGAAAAAAAGGGAAAAAAAGGAAGAGGATTGGCAATAGATGTTAGCTCAGGGCCGGTCTTCCTCAGCAAAAAGAGGAGGATTGGCATGGATACTAGCTCAGGGCTGATCTTCCTCACACACACAAAAAAAGAACTGGGGTGGCTAGTCCCCAGCCTCTGACTGGTGAGCGTGCCCCTGTTTCACTCTTGCACTGCAGACCCTGTAAACAACAGTTTTGTTTTTAAATTCTGTGTCTCTGGTCCCTTTTCTCTCCTACAATGTCGAATGAGTTGACTTAGATATCCAAGTTTGCTTTTCTCATTTCAATATTCAAACATCAAAATTACCGTCATGAATCCATTTTATGTCCCATTCTTGTTTAGAGGCTCAAACATCCCCCATGAAGATACATTTTATTTATTACTCTTAATATTTATCTCAATTAGTTCTTTAAAGACTGATTTTGGAATTTTAACTGTGGGA